>NW_010202513.1:0-23989 GCF_000695765.1 Mesitornis unicolor
AGATTCTGTGATTCTGTGATTCTGTAATTTGCAAGTGAATATATGTGGTCCTGAATTGGCATAGCAAAGATGTATCAATTTCTAGAAGTGGTTTGTAGTTTTGTTGTTGAATATTGCAACATACATCTCGGAGGCCAACCTGCATTACAGAAGGTTCACGTCCCATGTTTTACAGCTCAGCAGATGAGCTGGGTTACAGCCCTGGAGTATCTATTAATAGCATTTATGTCAGGAAATGCGGCATCTTTCAGTGACTTCAGCCGGGTGTGGAGGAGCAACGACGATACTGAATGTGAAAGAATTAGAGTCTTTATGAGGTCAGAAACCAAGCTCTCAGTGAAGAGCCTTTTCTTTCTGCATAGCCTTCTGACACACCTCATCTTTGCTAATTAGCATTTTAATTATTTTTGTTGCTGTATGTCCAGAGGTTGATCATTCTGGTAGTTTCAACTTTCTGGATATCATTCTGGAAACACCTTAAAATAATCCAAATTTTCAGGGGGTAGCGAAGTACTGCTAGAATCCTGTATGTCTGTGAAGTAAGACACTCAAGTGTCAGCAGCACAGACACGTTACTTTTAGAAATTTTGCCCCAAATGTGTAGTAAGTGTATGCAAAAGTAGCACTGTTTAATTTACTCTTGACTGACATTTTTTTAAACACTGTTCCCTGCCCTGTTACTTTCCTCAGTGGTGTTTCCCAAGCTCAGGTCACAGCTCCTTCTCTTCTGGCTGTCATTACTGAGATTTGGTTTGTGTCAAATCGGAGCCAAGTTCTGAAGTGAACGGAGTGCCTCCCTAAACAGCTCCTGTGGCCACTGCCATGGGGTCAAACACAAAGCCACCCTGTCCACAGTCATCGCCTGCCTGTCTCAGGCTTCTTCCTCAAGCAGGGAGGGGAGAGTCAGGAGGTGGGGAGAGTGCCAGGAGCAGCATTGCTGACTTCGGGAAATGTTTTAGCTTGCCCCTTCAGCCTCCAGCATTCTCTCACCAACTGCAGCACCTGCTCCTAGTGCTACGCATGGAGTGTCTCAACAGCTGCAGTCCCTGAATGCTTATCTGAATAGTTAAAATAACATTTTTCAGCTCTTCTTCAGAGCTGATGGCTCCTCCTGTGTTGGGCTATGCCATGTTGCTCCTGCTCTTCGGCTGACTCAGAAAAAGGTTGACAAGGACATGCCATCTCCAAGCAGCACACTGCGGCAGGCAAGACACTGAATCCTCCAGACAGCCTCTGAGAAGCCACAAAGCAAAAATATCTTGCTAAATCTGATTCCATTATACTCACATTAAATAACGAGTGTGCGCAGTCTCACAACTCCCTTAGGGAAGAGGGGAGCAAGAGGCTCATCTGGCACAGTGCTCACTGTGGCACCTCTGTGCATTAGGCAACGTATGGGGATGGGCACCCCAGCCACCACTGGTGCACCAAGCAAAGGGATGCATAATTCATCCAGCATTTCCTGACAGAACAAATGCATCTGAATATAACAGATGGGACCATCTCAAATCCTCTTTCTTCTTGTCTCTTTTCTGTACTGAGGCCGGTGCTGCTGTGAAGCTGGGACTCAACCAAACCGCCTTTCTCCTGGTTCTTCACTCAGTGGCTCTCAAATGGGAGAGGAGCCTGTGGTAGACAGCGCCTTGCAAGCAGTGCAGCCCCTGGGCAAGTGCCTCTGGCTCCTGCGGTGAAGCTGAGGTGCCTGCTGACTGCAGGAGAGACTGGGCAGGTAGGGAGCTGGATGTTTTCTCCTTTTCTCTATTAAATATCCAAATGCTGCCTGCAGGGAAACAGGGCTGTCTGTATATCTCCAGGTAAAAAAAGATTGAGGGCTGGCTTACAAAGCTTATTGGCGTATCTGAAGTGAAGCAGTGGTTTATGATGCACACTTAAAATGTTTAACTACCTTTGTAAAAAACATCTGTTTCCTTTGCATTCTCCATGAAATGGTGAAAATACTGGGTAAGCTCTTTCTATATTTTCATTACTGGTAGGAAGGGTTCAGTTGAAGAAAATACTCAAATGAGCTGTGAGCAAAAGCAATTTTTATAAAAGTGATTTTTACAAAATTGATTTGTGGTAGATGACTCCATGGCTCCAGTGTATAGTGTGTGAAACTACTTGCTAGGAAAGTGTTTGTCATCCCAGCACTGAGAGGCCAGTGTGTACCTATCACCATCAATTAAAGAAACTATATAAAAGTTTTAAAAGATTGCCTTATAGAGCAGCAACCTACGTCTTCAGATCACTGTATGCTTTTCTGATTCTTCAATTAAAAAGTGACTGAATATCTGAATATACTTCTGTCCTGAAGGTAACTTTTTCCTTTTCTTCCCTTTCTTCTGGTCACATAGTATCTCAACTTATTAGTTTCATCTATTTGCAGCTAAGTTTCTGGAAACAGACATCTCAGAAATGTTACAGTATCGTAGCCATTTAATAAATGAAAATTATAAATATTTAAACTTTGGAAACCTGAATATTACGATGATTTGGGTATTTAGGTGTAGCCTGGTTAAATTATATTACTCACAGTCTATTCAGAAGTTACATAAATAACAAATTATTTACTGTCAGAAATACCTGACTTCCTCTTCTAGCCCTCATTAGTTCTTCATCTGTTCATAGAACTGGTAATTGCAACTTCGGTATTTTCCTTCAGATTTTTTTTACACAAAGCAATCCTTACATGTTGCTTGGAATATAAACAGCAGAACTGGTAACAATGAAACAGAATTTTCAACTTGGAGCCATTTTTTGTAAGACTTTCCATGATGTTTTTATCCATTTGTTAAAATTACGTTTTCAAATCAGAAAAATGTTTCCCGAACACTCTGAAGCAAAATTTGGAAGGAACTGCATAGCAAAAGTGTTCAAAAGACAAAATCATATCCTATTTTGATTTTTAAAAACTGTGCTGGTTTTGGCTGGGAGAGAATTAATTCTTTATACTAGCTAGCAGAGGGCTATGTTTTGGATTTGTGATGAAAACAGCACTGACAATACGGGGATGCTTTCATTGTTGCTGAGCAGTACTCAGAGTCAAGGGCTTTTCTGCTTCTCACACCACCCCACCAGCGAGTAGGCTGGGGGTGCATGACAATTTGGGAGGGGACACAGCTGGGACATGCTGCATGAGCATGTAAAGCTCAGGGGAAGAGGAAGAAGGGGGGGACGTTCAGAGTGACGGTGTTTGTCTTCCCAGGTACCCATCAGTGTGATGGAGCTCTGCTTTCCTGGAGATGGCTGAACACCTGCCTGCCCATGGGAAGTGGTGAATGAATTCCTTGCTTTGATCTGCTTGCATGTGTGGCTTTTGCTTTCCCTATTAAACTGTCTTTACCTCAATCCACCAGTTTTCTCACTTTTACTCTTCTGATTCTCTCCCCCATCCCACTGTGGGAAAGGTGAGCGAGTGACTGGCGGGACTTAGTTGCCAGCTGAGGTTAAACTACAACAAAAACTCAATCCCCAGGTGATCATACCATTGTGAAGCTTTGGAAAAACAAAAATTCCAAGGACATTTATGAGGAAAAGGTTCAATAAAAACAGGTTATTTCATCATGAAGCTACTTATACAAAGCCTCTGACCAGTTCCAACAAGCATCGCCCCCCTGTTTGGTGGTGGTGGGAGCCAGGGCACTGAGCTGGAGGGCCCTACAGCAGGTCCAGGGCTTGGCCCCACAGGGAAAGCTTTGGGCAGCTCCACTGGGACCATGCTCCACGTGGGCAGGTACAGTGAGTCTGGGCTCATGGAGCTGTGATATACACTTGGCTGGCATGTGTCCACATAGTACCAGAGCCTCCAGCACATGTAAGATGTCCCCTACTGCTGTTGTTAGGAAAACTTTAAGTATTTGCTTAAAAAAACCCCAATAATAAAAGAATGGTAACTTAGCCTTTCAGAGGATGTTCTGGAGTGGTGTAGAGAACACATATGCACTCTACCCTATGCTGAAGTATAAAATTCCATGTACTGCTGGAAAAGAAAGTTTTACTCCTCTGCAAACTGACAACTTTCCAACTCTCCATATCAGTAAACACAGGAAAAGCACAAGACACAGCCTGCTGGATGCAGTGGGAAGAGCAATGAAACCCCAGGGCACCAGGTCAACTGCCAGGGCAGAGGTTTTTTCAGTGTTTCCACAGCTAAGGCTCAGTTGAGTAAAGATGCAATATTCCCTGCTTGGCAGGACACAGGGTGGGCTTGGACAGTGGCACATGCTCTCTCTGTGCGCCTGACTGGGTGCAAAGGATTTCCCATCCTGTCTGTGACACTGAAACTTCTTTCAATCTGTGAAAGTGGATCTCTGAGAGTACTTCTACCCCATTTCTCTCTGGGATTTTCCAGAAGGAAAAAAAAAATCAATGTGTGGTGGCTAGCACGTACGCAGAACACCTGAAGCTTGTGGAAGTGCAGATTTATTGCACGGCACAGAGAGGTGAGGCTGCATGTGCACCATGAGCCGGCCGGCCAGGGTGTCCCCACACAGTGGACCTGCTGCACCACCGCCATGGGTCTCAGGCTCAGCTCTGCTCACCAGGTCTGCTGCTCTGGGGCTGCACATGAACATATGAACCATGGATGTAGCTCCTGGGCTGCAGAGCCTGTCTGATGCTTTTAAGCATTGACTGTGTCCTACACTGAGCAGGCATACGTAGTGAATGCAGCTGGGGAACACATATAACTTGAGGTTGTGAGCTGTATACATATTAAGTCTAATTACCATGTGTAACTTGACTGATACCAAGACTAAGAAATGAGTAACTAAGAAATGAGAACACGAAAAAATACAGTGAATCTGCATTTTCATTCCTATACAAAACAACACTTTTCCTTTTAGCTAATAAAAGCTAAAAAAGCTTGTTGGGATTTAATTTTTTCAGACATTGTTTTAACAGCATCTAATGTGTTCGCCATGATGTAGAAAAGTACACTTTACATGTACTTTTTGTGTACTTTTTCTGAATACTTTTTGTGTACACTTTTCTGTGTATACTTTATGCATACTGTTCCGAATGATACACTGTCTTTCTGACTGATACACTCTCTTTCAGAGACAGATACAAAGTATTTGCAAGGATTTGAGATTTTAGTAGACCTCCCAAAGAGATTATAAGATTTTCAAAGAGCTGTTCTACATTCACTGTATTTCTTCTCTCCAGAAATGATAAAAATAAAACATGTCTTGTTCTCAGAAAACTTTGATAGCTTTCATGACGTTTCCCTAAGAATATCTATTTCCTTTGCATTACTTAAGAGTGTAACTCCTCCATATGGCTGAGGCTTCCACAACTAGCTTAAAAATGTGGAAATTGAGAAATTTCTATTTCTGTTTGGACTGCTTATTTGCACACCTTGGTGAGAACATTACTACATCATGCTTGTAAGATTTGGCTGTCCATTCTTCGGACTATTTCAAAGGAACGTCTTGTTTTTGAGGTTCAGGCACATATTTACGTGGAAGTGCTGAACTTACCAATGTCATGCAGTTAGGGTGCTATCTTCTCCTCATTTCCCCAAAGAAGCGTGAGAGCATGCGTCAATGACTATCACAAAGCTGTGTACACACCACAGCATTTAAAGGTTTGTATTCAAGATATGGGCGTGCAGTTTTCCACTGCATTTATTGTCTGTGTGATGGTAACTATCTTCAGAGCTTTGGGAGTATTTGAAGGTATTGCAGAAGTTTATATAGGCATCTGTATGGGCCTAAACAGGACAGCAGATCTCCATAAAGAGATTTAGAGCATGGCGGAACCCTGCAGGATGCCTAAAATCTGGGAAGCACGGATAGGAACAGAGCTGTTATTCATCAAATGAGAATTTTATCTGGTCTGGCTGTTTCTACTTTTTTTAAAAATGACACAAATCCAAGAGGCATAGGTACTAGCAATAGCAACAGTGATGTAAACTAATGCTCACAGAAATCTTTGCAAATAGACCAAAATTTAAGGCATGGCACTCAGGGGAGAAACCTGACCATGAGTTTCTGCCACTTTTAGCAAGGCAGGCTGGGGTGGCACACTCACCATCACACAGCAGTTCTCAACCGTAACCTCTCACAGTCCCCACTGATGAAGAAAGGATACATTTCTAACTTAATCCAGACTGCCACATGGTAAAGCCATCTGGGAGGATATTTTGAAGGAAACAGATGGAAAAGGAAGAGATTCCTCTGAATGTAGTGTAAGATTTACATTATCCTCCATGAACTTCCATGTAGTCCCCATGTTTATATAATTTATCACTATTTCCTTAGACAGCTCAGATTAGGAAGCCTGCATGAGCTCATGTTCTTGTTAATTTTGAGTCTGAACCTCCCTTCTTTAAAGGGGAATTCAGTAGTGTAAAAAGAAAATGGAGAAAGGATCTAAGTGAACCTCAGCAGCATGAAGTTCCTGACCGTCTCAGGAATTGCATTGTTTTACCTCCTCCTCCTTTCAGCCTCAGGAAGACAGTGTCATGAGCGCTTGCTCACAGCCATCATTTTTGTTCTCTGTCATGCACCTACACCCAGCAAAACCGCATAAGCATGGGAGCAGGGCCTATTAAAACCAGGAAGGGTTAAAGACAAGTCAGTGATTTCACTGAACATCCCTCAGGCCAAGGATTTAAGAAAAAAAGAAATGTTCTCTGAGTGAAGACATGGCACACAAATAATTTAAAGAGTGTAATTTCACTAGTCGTGTTGTGCTGACTGGGAATTTCTAAAAAGCCCTCTCTCTCCCTTCATGCATTCTTCCGTGCCTCCTCGTTTTCTATACAAACATTTCCATTACTAATGGGAATGTCAAAGGGCCTCCTTTTCTCTCTCTGTCTCTGACCACAGAGATGCTGTTGAGGCACTGTGCAGCAGCAGCTGCATCCAGCTGGCTGAAACACCCTACAGCATCCCCACTGGAGTCACTGCTTCAGGAAAGAGGGGATGGGAAGAACCACACCGGGAAGCCTGGTGCTTCAGTTCAAATGCCCACATCATTCTGCCATTAAATCTGTTGATATTTTGTTCTGCTACCAAAAGATGGAGTCCCAGGTCCCCTCTTCGTCCTCCCACACCCCATCCCAGTCTCAGTCCCAGCCATTTCTTCCTCTCTTGCACTGGGGTTTGCACTCAGTTGCTGTTCAAGTAAAACACTCAGGGGATTAAGGGCTTGAGGAGATGGCAGAGCCAGCAGCACCACACACGCCAACGGCAGCCATGGCTTCTGCCAAGGTAGGCTGCAGGCAGAGCCACCAGCTCCAGACCCCTTCACTCTGCTGACTGTGGTGGGGATGAGCTCTGCTACATAGCAGAGGAAACCACAACGTGAACAGCCTCTTGGAGCCTTTGCCTCCCGGATTTGACTGTCTTTGCCTCCCGGATTTGGCCTCCTTTGCTCAGCAAGGTTTAAGCCTCCCTGTCACTCAGGTGCCACAGAGAAGATGGCTGGCTGTGTGCCCACCGGCAGATTTACTACCATGTTGTATCAGGAACAGCCTGATTGCAGCCATAACAGTTGAAGGATATAAGCGAGACCAGAGAGAGGAAATATATTTTATTAGAACAACTCGGCGTGATTTGAATTGTGTGGTGTAGTCAGAAGGTTACAGATGGCAAGTCCTAGGGGCCTGATGTTGTTTCTTGCATAAGCTGGCCTAATAAAAGATATTACCTCTTCTTGCAGAACTTACCTCACTTGAAAATACTACTGCATTCATCCTGTATGTTATCTCCACCATTCAGAGACATTCATATTATTGCCAGTGTCACAGACTCATCACTGCTGCGACTGTATTGATTTCCTTTGTAGAAACCAATTCCTGCATGTGCTTTGGAGAGTTACATCAATTTACCTCTTCATCTCACAGCTAGGACGTTTTATGTTTCTTATGCAACAGCTCCTAATTCAGATTACAGTAGATATTACAATAATGTACACTGTACAGCAATGTATTAAAACCATGAGGTAGAAAAACGGAAGTATATTCCCATCTGAAAGCAGACTTCTTTCCAGACAAGCAAAGGACCCTTTATGGTCTTGACTCAGCAACCATTCATATTCATACCCAGGGTCAGGACACTCAGAGATACCCATCATGTGCCAGACTCGCACCATGTGTGTGTGTGTGTGTGCCTGCACGATCATTGCAAGGTGGCTGCAGCAAAAAGGGGACATTTCTGAGCAAGCACCATCCTCTGCTTCCTCCTCTCCTTCACAAGGGCTGCCACCACGTGAATTGTTCTGGTGGTTATGCTTAGCAAGCCAACAGCTGTCCCCCAGCCCATACAACTGATGGATTTCCCTTCATTCTTTACTGTACAGGAGACCAGTTTAAATACTTAAGAATTATTTCATTTAAAGTAGCTTAAAGAATTTAAATTAGCTTTTCTTACCTGAGCAGGCTTCTTTTGAACCACTTGTTGAGGCTGAAAAGTGAAACAAAAGCATGATGAGAAACAAAATTCACTAAAGTCACTTAACTGTGATTTCACAGATTCTGGGAAAAATGTTTTCTGCAATAGAAAGAAAACACAGGCAAAGACCACATTAAGAAATAGTGATGAGCATACCCAGGTTTCACACCTAGCCTCTCCTATACCTGTCTATGACCTTGCTTTGAAGTAATTCAAATTACTGTGGATGCAGAGGATTATGTTAAGTTTGTATAACTAAAACCACAGTGAAATCTAATTTAGTATGTTCCATCTTTCAGCATTGATGCCACAGCCGCAGGCTCCTCAATGAGTCTCCCTCCTGGCTGCTCCTAACTGGAAATAGGAAAAACGGTCACCAGGTAAGTCAGGTGATCCACTAAGGTGCCAGTGCCCTTCATCCCCACCTTGGGGAGGAGGAGGAGTAGTACCAATCAACAAACTAACACAGACACTGTTAAAATACACCACCACCACCCAGATGATGTGAGAACCCCTGTTGGTGCTAGGAGCAGCATGGAACAGTAAGACCACAGATAAAGGATGAAATCGTGACACCAGGAGCACAAAAGGGCTTTTCTTACTTCAGTGGGGCAAAGATGCTGCCTTCCCCCCAACCAGGACTTTCTGCTTTCAAAGGATATGAATTGCACCCAATGATTTTCTTCCTGCCCTTCCTTCCTGCCTGCTCCTAATCTCAGCCGTGATTTTAGTGCCTTGCTTGGGCAGAAGCCAACATGCTGTCCCTCCGCATGACCAAAAACCTAATTTTCCTGACAGTGTAGTAGGAAATAACTGGAATATTTCTGAATAAACAGTTTAGTGTAACTGCCCTTTCAGAGCAGTATTTCAGTGGGAAGGATCAATGAAAATGTAAATTAAATGTAACTGATTCAATTCAGACTGCCCACCACAAGCGTCCCATTTTAACAAGAGAAGCTTTGTTTATTTTCAGTCTTTTCCTAATTCAGTGGAATCCTATTGCTGTTATATTTTTGTATCTGTGCCTCAGGCTTCAAGTTCTGCTCGCAAATAAATATGAGGGAAAGAAAACTATGTGATGACCGGGTTCATCTTTATACTTCAGGGTGGACTCTTTTCTTTTCCATTAAATTCCCTTGCAATGGAGAAGCTATTACCAAGGCACACACATTTCACTGATGCCTTCTCCAGGTGGACTGCAAGCCCTGAACTCATTAATGGACATTTGCTGCCCTCGGACAAGGGAATGATTTGTTTCAAAGGAACCACTCATAATTACAGAACTCACTGAGGTCCTCAGTAATCTGTCACTAGTGCTCTTCCGCTTTATTTTCTTTTTTTGTGGGCTGATTACACCTGCACAAGTTTACTCCCAAACCACATGAAACGCGCAGACATTCTTAGAGGCTGACTGTTTTCTCCTGCACAGAAATCCCCACGTATTTTTGGCCACGCACTCCACATTCATGTGACTCTCACACACTGTAGCTCAATGAAGTCTTCTGAAAGGGCTGCCAACTCACCAAATTTTCCATGAATTAGGTCCTGACACTTCAATGAGAGGAAAGACAATGTCTGAAACAAGGCCAGCGCTGGCTTTCTGCCTAGTATGTGTCACTGTAATTCTACCAGCTGCCCTTCTACACAGCACTTCATACTTTTCAGACCACCAAAAAGCCCCTTGAATACTTTCAGTGATAGCTGAGGCTCAAGCTGCCAGTGTGTTTTCCCAGCCTCTGGCACCCAGTGGCTCTGGACTGGACCTAGAAAGTTTTTTGTGTGCATTTGTTTTGTTTTGTTGTTATTTTTATGAATGGCTTTCGCAGAGGACTCTGACTCTGGCACAATCCTATCCAACCGTTCATAAAAAGCAGAGGGAAAATATTGTACTTTGCCCAGTTGGAAACTGCCTCTGATACTGACCAAAGCTTTCAAGAGTCTCAGTCATTCAAGACCTTTGCTATCATAGTGCTTCATGTCGAGCGCTCCCCAGCAATGCTTGCTTACTGCTGGCGAGGCTTCCACTGGATTTGCGATCTGGAGTTCAGCGCATGTTATGCTTTCTCCCTTAAATGGGAGAAGCATGACTATGAAAGCTCAAAAGCAGGGCTCAGCCCCTGGTATTATATATACCATATATATATTATATATGCCTCCCGCAGGTATTCAGGGTATGCACCACTGACACACCGGGTGCTGGGCCCACTTGTGCTGCGCTGAGGGCTCCAGCTTGTGGTGGCTGAATCACTGCAAGGGGTGGATTCTGGGGGCGCTGCTTTTCCTGCTTCAGCCCAGCTGTGTGGGAGAGCAATCTGTATGAACGCAGGCTGAATAAATCCAGCAAGGGCCAGTCCTGCAGTGTCTGCTCACTTAGGTCACCCAGACCAGGAGAACTGAAGCACACAGGAATAATGAGAAATTTCACAAGCACCCCCTTTTATTTCTTTAACTGCTGTGGATATGATGCCTTTGGAAACTTTCTGACACGCTATAGATACAAACGCCTGGACTCACTAAGCTTTGTGTTCACTGAGTTAAGAGATCTTTTCAGGGCTTCAAAGGAGACACCTCTGATTCAAAAGAGCATTGCAACTGCATGTTCAACTAGCTGGAAAGAAAGAGAGTCTGTCTTGCTTATGGAAAAGACTGGAACCATAAAAAAGCCAAGGACAAGAGACTGTAAAGAGGTGCTTTGGAGCAAAACAAAGTTGTACGCAAGACACGAGAGCTCGGGACAATTACATCTCCCTCCAGGAGTCTGCAGAGAAAGATGGCTGACCCTCCGCTCTGCCACAGGCTCGCTCACTTATGTCAGTGACCGCATGCAACACAGCACTTGCATGTTTTATTTTTATTCTAAGTTTAAATAACAGTTATTGTACACTGAATGTGTATTAGCTGAAATTCCAAAAATCCCTACACTCAAAAGCAAAATTCAGGGTTTTTTTACAATCATATGCAAGTACAAGTTAACCTTAAGTAGCTTTTTGAATCTGTATGAGACAGAAAGAACAAGTGACAGCATTGGAAAAATCCTATGACCATGTCATTTAAATGTCCGTCATATAAGAACAAATCCAAAATACAGCAGAATTTCTTTTGCGATGTTTAAACTATTAAGTATGTGAGCTAAGGCAAAAGACAATCATTTAAAACTTCAGGGTAAGATTCCTGTCTTTGAGCAGATTAAAAAAAAAAAACAGGAAAGCAGACAAGGTTTTTGGAGGTTTAATCTTTGCTGTAAGTTTTTGATGTTCAAAGTCCAACTGTTTATCTTCTACAGGACATTTCTTCCAACTCCCCCTCTGTCACCACATCCCTAATTTTATTCTATTTTCAAATTCTGTTACTTTACTCATTGCCAATATCTTAGGAATCTTACAGCCTATATAGTCACTGGTCAAACAATTTCTTTGCCTTTTTTATATGGGAACAAAAGACCAGCCTCATGTGATGATTCCATATTCATCTTGTATCAGCGGTCAAAAGGTGCATCAAATTTAATTTGTCATACTTCTCATTTGCTGGCATACTTCTTACCCTGTGACTTTTCATAGTGTTACAAAAAAAAGGAAGGATAAGGGCAAGTCTGTGTCGACTAGTATGAGCAGTGCAGGAACACATTTTTAATGATAAAAGCACTGGTTTGAATGCAAATCATCCCCTGACTGCTGTGCCTGATGCTCCAGAGGCAAACTGCACACTCACAGTGCTCCTAGATTTTTGTGTTCGTGTCTTTCTCTTCAAACTTAATATTGTGACGATGTCTGACTGATGCTTCTTAGCAACAGTGACTCTCTGTGTTATTCCCACAACTTGACACAGACAAGACATGTGCATGGAGGTAGCTCTGCTGGTGAGACTAAATGGCCATGATGGAAACTAAGATCCAGTTCAGATGACATTTATAGTGCTGACAGCTCAGTATTGTGCAGAGATCATTAAAATAATTTCATAGGTCAACCAAACACTTGTAGTTCTAAATTAAAAGATGAGTAAAACCATATTTAGTCTTTTTGTCTATGTATTCTCAAAAAACAACGAAGTTCATATTATACCAGTTGAAACCAATATAATCCAAAATAAATCGTGTCTTCCAAGCAGTTCCATATGACAGCACAGTAACTACTGTTCTGCCCTACAGCTTTAATTGGTTTGAGTCCAGCCTTTCCCTCCCTCTCCCAGCATGGAGCGATACAGCGCCGGGACCTGGCGCCCACACTGCCTGAGGGACACCTCGCCTCTGGGTAAAAGCTGCTTCCAGCTTCATGACCATCAGCGGGGCTCTACCCCAAACTGCACAGGACGGTGCGCCTGCCATTCACTCCTCTGGTCCAGGTATGCTCATGGCTTGCTTTAGGGATTATCTTCCTTTAGAGGGAGTAGAAGAAATGTGTTCTTTTTCATCCCATCAGTAGTGAAGGGGGATGCCCTCTCCACCCAGGCAGAAATGGGTTGTGTTTTGGAAGCACAGGTCACGAATTCTCCTGCCTCCAGTGCAGCTTTGCAGTCAACTGGCAACCGTGGTGTCTGTGTACACACGCTGCTGTGGGTCATTAGGATCTAACAGCAAAACCATCTGGCCCTTAGAGTTCAAAGGAGATTTCACAGGCCTCTGTGCAGTCTCATAAATGAGGCTAATAGTAATCTGTGGAGAATTTTGGCAAAATCCGTGGAACTTTTATTCTTTATTTTCTACTTTACTTGGCACTCCTCTGACTTCTTAATACCAAATACAAAGTCAGGTCATTCAAAAAATATTTATTACCATATTAAACTGACCTCCCCTTACTGCTGCTGGAAAGCCCTGCAACATCTCAGGAGCTGCACCAATAACTTGAGCTGATGACAAAGTAAATAGTACTTCTGTTCCACTTGTGGAGGAGAGCAGAGAGCATCAGAGTTTTCCAAGTACACAGAGTGACTTCTAATAGTTATTTGACCAGCAACAAAATGTTATATTTTAATTGGTGAATTCAAAGCACACTGCTTCAAACAACTCTTATGACAGCCTGAAAATTCAGGCACTGGCACATATATCCAGTCAGGTATGTGTATTTCCAGTGGAAGTCAAACAGCTGACTTCAGTGGGGTTAAGCTTTCACAAGATTTCTTTACAGAAAGTTAATGGTTTTATGTTCTGACAGGATAAAAAACATGAAAGAAATGTATTGAAAATAAAATTCTGTTTTTCTTTTGCGCTCATATAGTCCACTATTTTTCAGATCCAGCCTTCCTCACAGCAGTAGATTTCCCACCACCACAGATCTGGGTAGGTACAAATTTAATGGTTAGAACAGGAAGGGAAAAAACATATTTTTTCTTCATCTGCTAGCTGAACTGTTAGTTCAAGCACAACAATACCTCACTGGGTTTATGAAGGATATAATCAAAATTCAAAGCACAGTAGCTGTTAGCTCAGTGCTCTTGATAGATGCTATTAATTTTTATAATGTTTCAGCTAGTATTGGTTACATTTCCATAAAATATTTAGGGTAGTGCAGCTTATGAAATACCCATTTAATGGGCCTCGTATCTGTGGTTCAATATATAAGCGAAACTTAAAGTGGCGTACTCAGCTAAAATCAATACAGTTTGGCAGCAGGATGGTCTGTTATTGCTGACTGCTCTTCTTCAGAGTCACTGCTGCTCTTTTGGGATCCCTGTTCTTCATTAACACCCATCATGTATTTGCTAAGCTTTCCTGACGCATTTTGCTCAGGTTTAGTTCAGCACTCTGTGTATTTTTCTGCTGAAAATTCTTCCTTTCAGAATAATTCTAGTACACAGTTCAGCACTGAAGTTTTCTTCACATGCACCTAAGGAAACACGAGCTGGCTCCTTTGTCTGGCAAATGTCATCTGTATCTGTCTATTTATAACTCCCTACACAGACAGACTATTCAGAAAGCCAAATGGGAGGTTTCAGTTATTCTTAGTTATAGCATAAGGAAAAAACCCTACATTTTAGTACACAGAAATAAATGATAAGTTATTTGTGAAAAAACTAAGCCCTCATGATTCAGGGATATAAACCAATCAGAAGCTACTTGGCTTTATACCTTGCAGTCTTCTCCAGACAAATAACTATTGTTTATCTCCGGACTATCTTGTCTGTTTGGATACAGCAATTCCTGTGTTCACCATGCCTTTCTCCTGGCCCATGTGGAAATGATTTTTGGTCAACACCAAACAGGCCAGATTTGAACGGATGACCTAGAGGTGAAAAGCGTTGTATCACATTACCATCCAGTTCCAACTTTTGTTTTAGACTCTTCTCTCCTTGCTCAGGTACCTCCTGCCGTACGGGCCAAAAATACAGGGGCAGTTCCTGCTTCAGAGGCTGCTCCCGGTGGCGCCACTGATGGTGGCTGTGTGGAGCTGACAAGGGCTGCAGGACTATGAACTCTCTGGATCTGCCAGGACCTCCTGAATATCCCTGACCTTTGCACTGGCCTCCAGTGAAATATCAGAGTAAACAAGGCGGTAAAGTCCCAAAGCAGACAACTTGCTGCAAAATCTACTACTGTTTGGAAAGTGAACTCTGAACTTCAGTGTTTTTGCTCAAATATAACTATTGTCAGGTAACATTTCTTTTTCTGGCCTCCTACATTCATTCTCTTCCTCATTTTAAAGTCACAAAGACCGTAACTCATTCATTAACAATGTCCTTGTGCCCCCCAGAGACTGGTAAACGTGCACAGCCCATTTTTGACAATGTAGGCTTTGATACAACCAAATTCATTTCCAGGACTATGAAAACTTCTGCCAACAACAGGCCCAAGTCTAGAGGCAGGGAAGGAAAAAGAACCAAAGTGGCAGTGACAGAAAACAAGGTGTAAACTGCTCTGCTGGGCAGCCCAGGGACGACAGCAGCGTCCCAGCAGTGACAAGTGACAACTCTGCCCCCTGCCCCATGTCTTCACCACAGTGCTGCTGCAAAGGCTGAGCCACAGCCCAGAGCTGCACTTCTTCACAAGAGCCCCTGAAGAGCTAGTGAAAATACAATATGCACTTCCCTCAGCCCTTGGGCACCTTCACTACCCTGAGAAGGTGGCTATTCAACCTAACTTGAAGGTCATGATTCAGACCAAGGTGTCTCAGTGTCCTTTCGCTTTATGTTTTAGCAAGGCCCATCTCAACCAATGAGGGGAGCATGAGAGTGGGCAGTATGTAAAGGCAGGTGCAGGAGAACATGATCTGTCTAGAAAACCCGCAGACTTCACCTACAGGAGAAAACAATCCAGTGGAGGTCCACAGCCTGGCTTGCATCCATACCACCTTTCCTCCTCCTGCACTGGGCCATCTCTGCCACATTGCCCAGAGGGAAGAGCCCATGAGCCGTTCTGTTTCCTCAGCCACACCAGGACACCATGTTAGGTGGCAGAGGACAAGATGGTGAAGAAGAGAAGGCCCACAACCGCACAACACAGATGACTGCAGGAAAGTACCAGAAGCTGGCCCTGTTCAGCTCACTGAGCCCAGACACAACTCTAGATATTGTTAGGAAGAGTTATCTGTTCCCTCATCTGCACACACTGGGGTGAGGATACAAGGGATCCAGGCAGACTCTTCTGCATAGCCATTTCTGCCCCTTTAGAGATGTGAAGCATTTTGCAGGAGCTTATGTGGTCATCCCTAGGCCTGGCCCTAAACTCCTGCAGAAGCTTCCCCTTCCCACACAGCCCATTGCCTCTGTGACCTCCCATTGCCCTGTGACAGCAGGGCAGGGTTTTCCTCCAAAGAAAAGACACAGAGTGCAAGGAAGGCAAATCGACTGTGCCTGGCTGATTTTCTGCAGCTGAGGATCTGGCCTGAGGCACTTCTCTTGAACTTCTTTGTCTGAGCAGATCCATTGGTAGCCACATGGTTGGCTGGGGATGTTTTTGTACGTCTGGGATATACGGCCGTCTGATAGCTGTCTGTCTATTGGATAGATCTGATAATTATTACTGCCTCCAGGAAACTGATGCTGCTAAGAGTCTCTGTCAGAGTCCAACCAGTCTGACAGCCTGGCACAGTTTCATAAAGAAATCAGTGTCCAAAACAGAAATACATTTTCCATGTACTTGAAATATACCAGGGGCTTGGGGGGGCAAGTTGCTGTAATTAATCCACTTCCTGGCTTGATATATTTTGGGATCATTCTGGTGTGTGGTATGTTAAATACTGAACTCAGTTCATACTGTTATTTTTCAAATGGAAATTACATTCATTATGTCCAAAGGCATGATTTGTAAGCACTCCTTGCAAAGCAGAAAAAACAAAAAATTGCATTGCATTTCTGGTGTGCTTTTACCATTCACTCATTAATAGAAATTTCATCATATGCATCACTGTGAAATCTGTGTGACACAGTAACTTATTTTAAAAGATGGCAGCAAAATTATTTAGCCAGTTAGAACCCATTTACTAAAAGACTGCAAAGTCAAAAATCTACAATATCCTGTCATCAGGCTCCCAACAGCAGCAGAAATATGAATGGTGTCTGTGTACACATGCTTCCCTTGGTCTGCAAGAGAGAAAGAAGGGAGAAGAGAGGGAGGGAGAAAGATTCTGCTCTTGATAATCCTGGTGTAATTTTTGAGTTGTTCTATTTATGTCCCTGGACAGACTCTGAATTCATCTCAGTCTAGGAGAGAAGAATTTGACCTTAATTTCTACATGACAATTACCTGACTGTCTAGCTACAGTTATTTAATAGCCTTTTTGAAGATGCATCTGACCTGAAGATCCTATTTGTTGCTTGGATCTAACAATGTGGACATCAAAGGTATGTGTGTTAGGTATGCACGCAAATCCCCTGCAGGTTTTTTCATAATAGTACTGAAAGCTGATACCAGATCAAGAATGCAGCGCCTGGAGCACCCTACACAGCCCCACTCCCTGGGACAGCTTAAAGTTGTTTTCTCGATCATAGAGCTCCAGCCACCTCTTGGAAAGCCGCCTACTTTTAAATGTTAGGGTTGCTAGGGAGTGCTTGTGAACATTTTACCCAACACAGGTCACTTGGTCACAGAGAACAGGACTGCTCGGTATTCACTCTCACTTCCTGATAACTCTTCCATAGTTTGTTTTTTTGGATGCTTAAGGGACAAAACCAGATTTTTCACGCCACAAAAAACAAAGCTAAATCCTGTCCTCGGCTAAATTCTACCCTCGGTTCAAACCAGTTGCAGAGTCTAACGAAAGGGGCAAATGCCTCCACCTCCCAACTAGGCACATTTTGTTGTGCTTAGAACCTATGTGGTTTGGGATGTGACAAAAATATACTAGGTAGCATCTGTGGCTAGGTGTTCCTGGCAGAGGAGGTGAGAGCAGCTTGCTGAAGGAGGATAGCTGGCCTCCAAATACTGCTGTAGTTGGCACAGAGAGACATACCCTGTCTGGAAATTAGGTGCACTGCGTAGACAGAAATTTGATTTGCAGCTGAACATAATCCGCCTGTGTGAGATCGGGTATTTTATCAGCACCGGATCACTTAACGGCAGCTGCAAGATCCTTAGCATTGACAGCTGTGTGGACAACGTTACCCTGATACTCCAGATTTCAACAGGTAACGGACTTAGTGATGGTGTGGAGCAAAGTCTTTCTGCTGGTGGTCAGCAAGCTGCTCCCCAGGCACCCAAATATCCCCACGTTCCACACCTGTGACTGCTCAGCCCAGCCTCCAGCAAGGCCTCATCTTGAGCAGGGAGCCAAGGAGCATGACGGTGTGCCTTGACGTGAGCCCCACGGACACCATAAGTTGCCATGAGCCCATTGCTTTCCCATGTAAACCCCATGGCCAGCAAGGAGGCCACCAGTGAATGAGGGCAACAAGACTACAGTTTGGGGTAGTTGGGTACACCTAAGAGCTTCTGGAAACCTTTGGCTGGTAGGGAACAGTGCTGGGAAGTTTTGGCTGGGTTGCACAGTGGGAAAGATCCAAAGGGCTGGGATTGAAGAATGAAAGTGGCATGGAGAGATGGTGGGGAAGGGGGGACCAAGCACACACCATCTTCCCTGCTTGCACACAAATGGGAACAAGGTCTCTGCGCTGCCTGTTACGAAAAAGGAATATTTCTATTTGTCCACCAATGCAAGATAGCTGTATTTTTGGCTTCTTTTATGCCCTTAAAAATGGGTGTTACTGATATATTTTTGGGTTTGGTTAGAAAGATTGCTTTTTATATATCGGTGTTTTTTTAGATTTTAGGATCAGATGCATTTTGTAAGCTTCAAGGGAGTGCTCCACCTACCCAGACCATAAAAAAGAAGAGAGAAATACGAAGGCCCTAGGACTGCACTGCTGTGGGGTGTGGAGGATTACACCCCTACCTGTAAGCAGACCAACGACCTGCGGTTCAAGGCTGATGACTGCAGGATCCGCAGGAGCTCGTGCTCCTCCTGGAGAGGAACTCCAGCCACCTCTGAGCACGGCAATCTGCAGCAGCAGCTCTGCTCCAGCTTCACTCCAGCTTCCTGGTTAGACAATGCTGGGACAGCCAGAACATTCGCTGTTTGCTACACAAGCACTTCCAAAGGGTGGGGGACAGTGATGGGATGAGGAGTTGCCCATGACTCTTCCCTTTCATCACCTCCCAGGCATGCCTGTCTTTGGGGCTAATTTAGATGCACCTACGTTCATAAATACGTAGCCTTTTCAGCCACGTTTTTTCACTTTAATTCCTGTCTGCCCTTGCTGGCACATGCCCTTGGCAATCTGTGATTATTCCACTCATTCAGCATTGTATGATTGTCTTTTATTACTGAACATAGATTTTTTTTAATAGTTAGGCAAACACAGAGCTCATGAAAGTGATATAGTTTAGCTCCACTTTACTTAGCAAATACTGGGATTTTTTTCCTTTTCTTTCTTTTCTTCTTTTTCTCAGTCAAAAAGACAATGTTTTGCCAACTGTAAACTGGTTTGCAAGCCTGAGACTGATGATTTTATGAGTCTTCCAGATGCATCACCACAGTTTCAGAAAGCTTTCTGACTGACAAGAGAGCCAGGACTTCTGTGAGCTCTCGACATCAGGATATTATTAATAAACATTCTGTACCTCAGAGGGAACACCCCCCAATACCACGTAAGCTCCATATGGCTGCCTGCTCAGCACTGTGGACATGTCCTCCCTCTCCTTACTCCTAAGTGTGATAGGGACTTTAGGAGCAAAAAGCATAATACATTCACTGATTAGCATCTCATAGCAACAAAAATACTGACAAGGACATCTTGTTCCTGAAAACTACAGAACTAATCCCAATCTGAACTTGACCTATTGGTGCATGGCAGACAAGGGCAAACTCCAAGCAAAAGAATTTGGGAAGTGCCTGGCCACCACCATGACAAACATGTTTGTATATCTACTCATCAATATCACTTGTGGTGGATTTCTTTTTTTTTTTCCAAGTGCATTTTTCTCAACCCTCAGTGTTCCTTCATAAATGGAAATCAAACTCATTATCAGATGTGCTACAGGAGACCTGTGATGCTGTGTGATGGGTCATATTGGTACTACCCCTCAGTTCAACACGGACTTCCTTACAAAAAGCTTAAGAATACACATCAGATAACTAAAAACAATCACAATACTTACATATATAAGCTCATCTCTGAATACCTTTTTCATCTCTGCAGATCCCAAAGTGATTTATACACTGGAAGTGACATGGGAACCTTATAAAGGGATCTGTTTCACTCTGCACGAGAATGCATCCATTTCTGGGATGAGGTCTGGCAGCTGCTTTAACAGCACAAGATGATGTCACATACAGCTGGGGCATGAGGCGAAGAATAGCATGTCCAGTGTACGTGGCAGAGAAGGAAGGATATAATTATCCAAATTGGAAATTGGCCAAGACACTGGGGTCTAAACCCTGACTCTTTTGAAAAGTGCCATGGGAACGCTAATGACCACAAGTCGTCAGGATCTTAATTTTACATGTCATCTGAAAAACAACACCTACGAGGATGGTTTTCTTGAGTACCATGCAGAGGTATTCATCCTAAATGAATCAGAAAGAACAGCTAGATGTCCTTGGCGGTATGAATTTTGTTTCCCAGTTAACCTATATAATCTGATAGCCTAGGGGACATTCACATACCCCTTTCACAGCACTGGTCTACAAAGAGAACAGGACACTGCTTGTGCTGGATGTATTTGTCAGAAACTCAGATCACAATCCCACTATTTTCAAAACAGCAACGCTCCTCCCATGACCATCTCATGACTCGACTTCTGTTGTCTAAAATGCAAATCACACTGAGTGTTCAATCGATGAACGGCTACTAACCAACCAAATCACTTCCATTGTGGTATTAGTGAGCTACTGCATTCTGCATGATTTAAGTACACAAACACGTCACTGAATTAAAAGGCATTTTAGAAGTTACCACCAGGTAAGCAGCAATAACAGAATACATACGCATTTTAGCCTACTTCAGATGTGAGGCTATACAGCATCACTTTATACGTATTTTACTAAGGTGAAGGAATAGTACTTAGCGATGAGGACAGCCTGTGCATGAGTCGTCACTAACACTTACCAAAGCTCAGCCAGGACACTGTAAAACTCAGGAGCACATTAAATATCTCAGACTAGAAATTATGACCATAACCAGTTTTACAGACTTGGAGAGAGGAACTTAGTGCTAATGCACTAAGGTGGCTTACACCTTAAGACTGTTCATTTTTGATCAGTCTTAATTCTTAAAATCAAGTTCAGCAACCCACTCAACCTGAACAGATTCTGGCTGGCACAAAATATCACGCAGTTCTCAACAAGCCCCTGCTGCTTCTAGGGTATCTTAGACTCTGTCAACCAAGGGCTGGACCTCATGACAGGTACCTCCAGGCACTCAAATGCACATAGCCCTTCAGTAGCTCATGAGCTGTACTGTGCTGGACTATGTACCACGGCCAGCACTGGGACCAGGAGGAACCAAATCCTGTGCTACTGGAGACAGGAAGAACCACCAAAACTGATGTTTACAGGCTGCCCAGCAAATGCTCACCCAGCTCCTCGCTCCATTCCTGCCCTCCCATGGCGCTACACAACTTTGGGGCAACAAGCAATGAACTCAGCAAATGAGGCAGAAAGACCCTGGGCAACAAGATTTTCATACAGCATTGGGAAAGTCAGCAAAATTTACTGTCCCTGCATTAGATGCTGCACAGCTGATCACCTCATGTGAGGAACAGGTGTTCCAAACATGGCAGACTGACAAAAATTGGGCTGCGAAGAAAAGAGGCCCAGAGAGACAAAATGCTTCTTCACAGCACATGTCGGTGTCAAAAATATTACTGAAGGCAGGTTTTCCTAGAACTGGTCTAGACCTCTATCACCGTCCCCATTTTCTAAAATTATGTGAGTTTGTCACCTGCATTCAAATGCCATCCGTAGGAAGCAACTCCCCTCTGGCCATGATTCTAAGCAATCTGTAGTGAAGGACTCCGACAGCCCATCCTGCACAGGAGGTCACATCAGCTTATCACATGGATCCATGTGGCTTTAGCATCTGGGAACCAAGGGTTGGATACCAACATCACTAATCTAACAAGGGAGAGCTCGTCTGTCTCACAGAACTTCTGCCAAGATGGTTTCTTTCTCACAAGCATTTCCTTACACAACAGGAACATGCGTGCATGTGCTGCAGGGAAATTAAAGGATAAATCATGATCAAGGAAAATTAAAGGGCTTGACACAAAGCCCTCCAAGACCAGATGCACATAACTAGAAATCTCAGATTTGTTTGAACAATCTCAGTGAAGCAAACTCAACTCAAATCTTGTTGGGTTGGCAGCACGAGTAAGTGAGCGCAGAACTGCGGCACTGGAAGAAAACCAATCTTGGAGGTTCTGCACAGTGAGCCAAGTTATTATATAGGTCTTTCAGTTATAACATTATACACAATGTAGACTATGCAGCAGTGCCTCTTCAGAAGAAATTTCAAATCAGTTATCAGTCACTGCTTTAAGTAGGCACTGGTTCTGAATACACTTGAGGAAACAGCATTATGTACATAGGGTCATACTTGACGGCTTTCACTCAAGCCAGATACAAGTGAGACTACATAAAGTGTAGACCAGCTAACCTAATAACTTATCTCCTTTTTATACAATCAGAACCAAAATTATGATTTTTGCCTGCCAGTAACCAAGCACAGATTGTCTATTTTCAAAGTAAAATCTAGTTAACAGAAACATAGGTGTGTTTGATCCTGATCTTACTGTTAGAAGCTCAAGTGAATGTTTTTCTGCTTTGCTGGACACACACAAGTATTAATTAATCTGTCACCCTGCTAATTTTTACTTATTTAATAATACTAATACTATTGATTCTTCCATATTATTTCCTTGTGCCCTAAAAAGCAACTGAAATGAATCTTAATCATTTTCTACTTCCTTTACACTGCTGTCTTTTCTGTAACAAAGGCACCTTAATTGTACCCAGCACCTACAGCATTATAAAAAAACCCAGCCAATATACAAAATCCAAGCCTTCTCTTGCCTGTTGCTTTACTCACTTTACTACTCTCTCATTGTTTTACTTTAATTGCTGGAGCTTGATACCAAACTCATTTTCCTCAGTCAGTTCATAATATCCATTTCCCTGAAGGTCAAAAACAATACCTCAGGAAATATCACCTGCTATTCCGGGATATCGCAGGAAATTTGCATTTCCACTTTGTGAAGTGTTATTATTTTGGACCGACAACCTACATTTATTTCATTATCCCAAAGTGTCAGGATCCCTGAAAGCCAGCAAGAGGGAGGGAGAATGGGTGTTCTGGCTGGCCTCCCACTGGTCTTTCATGGTCATTAACAACCAGGAGTGAGAAGACAAACAACTTGCTGCTGGAAGATGTGCGTGCTTCACATGCAGCTCTCCCTGTCACTTCCACAGGAGCATGGGAGCGATGCAGCCCCTTTGCCAGTCTCCCCCACCTTTTCCTTTGGAGCTGCATTGCTGCCCGAGCCTACTCTTCCACCCTCTGCAAACAGCACTGAGGGATGAGGTGGTGGATGGAGCCAGAGGATTTACTCCCCTGCAGGAATACAGGAGGCTTGAGGGTGGTTTCTGCAGGGAGCTGGATGTCTTCCTTTTAGACTATTACTCACTGAGAATGCGGTGTTTTGGGACCATCAGCAGGGGAAGGAAAGCTGCCCCCAGTTAGGTGCTCGCAAGCCTTGCAACCTTTGCAACAGCTGTAGCGAATATCCCAAAAACAAACTTCAGCCCTTCGGTGTTTTTCCCCAGAGGGGCAATTTGAGGCAGGCACCAATACAAACTCCAGCAATTTCATTTCCTTAGCATTGTCAGCTCTGCGAAATGCTGAAGGGAGAGGGGTATTCACAACCCCCTATCGCTTCTCCCAAAGAGTCTGCCTTGCAGCCCAGAAACACAACCGATGCCAAGCACCAGGCAACCGGACCGAAGGCAGAAACGTGCTTAAAAATGGCTTTATTTGTGGAGGTCTGTCTGAATCCAGTTCCGTGGCCCAGGAGGAAGCGTGACTGTAGGAACTTTCCTGCAGAGTTTCTTCTTGGCTGACTGAACGCATCCCAGAGATTTCACTTCTGGGAGGAATGCCGTGAAGCA
>NW_010202513.1:24020-96076 GCF_000695765.1 Mesitornis unicolor
TTTTTTACAATTAGGGTGTTTCAAGACATATCTCTATTTCATGCAAAAGCACTGGAGACTGCTGAGGGAGGGCGGTGAGCCTCACTGGCTGGATTAAAGGAAACCTTTTTTTTTTGGTGACTGCACGAAAGGGCATGACTGAGGCAAGAAGAGGAAACGCAAAGAGGTATAAAGTCACCATGCCCTCTCCCAGATATGAGGACTATCGCAACCCAGCTGAGAATTTCCCACCTTGGGGAGTCTGCCCAGGTATTTGGGTTTAGCAGAGGTCTTGCTGGCAGGAGAGAGCTTTGAGCTGGCACTGACTCAGAGGCTGTTTGTACAAGGGCTGTCTTTTAAAACTTCAGACTGATAAAATTAATTACTGTGTTGAGAGATGCTCAGAAAACATTGAGTCAGCCCTTATTCAATTAAGGAAGCCGTCGCTGATCTTTCAAGGAGGCCTGAATGGGTTGTTCCCCTCTATGCTGTGCTGAACTCAGAAATATTAATCTGCATGACACTTTGGATGACCTGGGCTAGCAGTGAGAAAGTTCAAAAGGTGAGGAGCACCTCTCCACAGGAATAAACAGTGACGCACATTTGGAAATAACCCTTGTGGTTACAATTAGCTGTTTGGTACCCTCTCCTGCCTGGAAGCTTCTGTGCTACTACAAAGTTACCCAGGAGGGATGGCAAGAAATGACTGCAAACCAGCCCCAGCTGCCTTCAAGGCTGATTTAAAAATCAGGAAGAGGAGAAATGCCAATGTTTAAACAAAAATAAAAGTTTCATTTTGAAACATTTATGTTCCTTTTATGATTGTTAAATCAATATTAAGACAGAAGGTAAACCATTTTATAGCCTCCACACAGGACTCCCCTGTTGCTCTCTTTCCAAGAAGTCTGTTCTTCGGGCAGATGAGCGCTACCAGCAGGAGGTTCAGAAATGCTGGTCCTAATAAATAACTCCAGAGCGAGACCTGCCGCCCTTCTTCAGACACTGCCTAACGACTTCAGTGAGGGTTATGCCTGAGTAAAAATACCAAGTTGTGGCCCATTACCTTCAAATGAACAGAACAGTTTATTTGAGGTTTGAGGTGCTTCCTCCTGTCTGAACTTTCAGACTTCCGGGCTGAGTCAAAGAGGTACAAAGGGGGTTTCCTGCGATCTCCTGGGTTGTGCATGTACTCAGAAGGGCTCCCAAATTATTCTCGTTGAGTTCTGTGACTTGACTTTGTACCTGTGACCCTTGCCTTCACTGAGCAGAAGCAGCAGGTAGAGATGGGATGTCTTGACAATGAGCTTTGACTGAGCTGAAAAATAATCTTTCTCCAATGACAAAAATCTCTCTCTAACATTCTTTAGCCTTTATCCCTTCTGAAACTATATACGCTAAGATGCGCTGTGTTTCTAAAAAGCTCCTATAACTTACAGATGAAAACCTGGACAGTATAGAAAAGCAGGAGTAGAAACAACAGCGAATGGCAGTGCTTCCACCATTATTTCCATGGGTTTGCAGCAACAAGACCGTTCAAAAAGCAGGCAGTAAATACTCATGAGCAAACCTCACACCTGTCCACTGATTCCTGCTAACATCAGGCAGCCGCTGTCCCCGTACATTCACCTCCTCACGTGTTTGAACTTCATTCATCCACTCATTCATCTGGGAGAAGGTGCTGTGGTTCTGCCACCCCCCCCTCCCGCCCCCAGCCCATTTCCTTTTCAGAGAGCACCCCAGTGTCCCAGCTCCCCCTCTCAGTGTCCCCCTGCCGTGGTCCCCGAGAGGGGGCCACAGAGAGGAAGTGGTTCTGACATGTATTTTACTGATGTTTTAAAGCATATGGTCTGAATGCTGTGGAAGATTACTGTCACATGTCCCAACCCACTGCCTATCTGTTGACACAGTATCACCTTTCATAAATTGCTGGATACCATTCTCCCATCGGCATAGCTTTAAACACAGGAATTATAGGCAGGATGCAAATCCAAACAAACCTTATATGCTTAATAAAATAAATAACAATCAGCCCCTTAAACATTTCTCCTTTAAAGGAATTTTCCTTATTTTAGATCAAACACCTCCTTGGGATCCACGCTAATTTGTACTTTCCAGTGCCATAAATAACACAAAGGGAAAAAAAAATACAACACATTCAAAATCAGTCAGATTTTTATTTTTATATTCTAAAATATGCCTTAATGTCATGCTTTGGATACTGGCACAATTTCTGAATGAAGGCAAAGAAAGAAAGATCTGCTTGAATGCACCAGAACCCCTAATGCATACTTAGCATAGCTCCAGGTCAATGGAGCCAGACCAATTTACACCAATTCAGCAGTTGGCCTGAGAGGTTCACATGAGTGTGGTATCTCCAAAAACACCTCCTCCCCAGACTTGTGAATGGGTTAATGCTGCATATCTCGGTACACCTCTGAACTGTACGGATTTGATTCAGGTCACACGAAAGCAGGCTGGAAATCACACAAGCACCTCTGCTACCTTCCCCCCCCACTCCCCTCCACACAGCTTGCACACACCAATGAAGAGATAACATCAGCTTTTCATAGGAAAACCGGTTACTGATATGCTAGTTCAGAATGGACTATAAAATGTTACAATTTGGGATTTTCCATGAAGACAAAATCTTCTGAACCAAGCAAGTACCTTCAGCTCAAAAGTTCATTTTCACCTGAAACCAAATTTTCTGATGAAAATATTTCAACAGACACAGCCTTGCCAGTAGCTAACAAAGCTTTACACTCTGCTATAACAGCGCACCTCTGTGTGCTGCTGCTCCCGAAACCTGCATCCTTCTCAATCCCTACACATTTTGGCTTTCAATATGGCCTGCAGGTCCACAGATGGGGACTCCAGTGACTCGGGCCCCCGAGTGTCCTGCTATTACCCTCTTGTCACCTAAGCAAAGAGGAGGTGGCACATACCAAACCACCGGATTTGTCTGCTTTCAGTATACAGGGAAAGAATAATGATGTGTTTGAGAGCCAAACACAAGCCGTTAGGGGATGTGCTGGACAAAATCAACAGCTGGTGATCACCCAGGTTTCACTCCAGTGGGGCAGGACTGGTGAGAACTGGCTTGTGTCATGCAAGGACACGTGCTCTGCTAGGAAGAGCTCCAAGGGGAACCTGAGTGTAGAGCCCCTCAGAGCAACCCAGTCACTCAGCATAGTGGAGTACTGAGGTCTCTCTGGCTTGCAGGACCATTTGAAGTTTGTATGAAGCCCCTATTGCTACAGCACTAGACAATGTCCTATACACTAAAAAACACATAATGACTTTTCCTCCTTCCTGTTGGCTTATAGAAACAGCTTAATTACCACATCGCCTTTATCTCATGTCACAAGTGTCTATGGAGGATGTTCTCATGAGCATGCACCAAACTCCAGCACACTTGAGCAGCCATGCTTATGCACCATAAAACAATCTCTGTCACCCAGTCTTCTAAGATCTCCTTTGGTCACTTCATGTTCTCAAAGTCTCTGAGGAACACACATTTGCACTCTAATCCTTCCATCACATCTGCATGAGCCTCGGTCACGTCTGACACAACAGCGGTCTGGGAAGTGAAATGTTAAGCTGCCAGCCTATGCTTAACAAGGGAGTTCTACTAAAAAATCCACAAAACCTCCAAAACCTTCTATTTATGCCATATCATGTCACTGAAGATCACAGGGCCCTTCATTTCAGGCCTGTCTGGGGCTGCAGTGGCAGCACTGCCCCAGTAGCTCCAGCAGCACAGCACAGCCCAGCCTTTGCCTTGGTGCCGGTCATTGGCACTGCAGCCTTAGTGGCTTCCTCAGTGAAGTGAGAGGCTATGCAGCTTCTAGCATAAAAGTTTAAAACCTGAATAAAGATACAGCATGTGTCACCCAGCCTTGCAGCAAGTTCCTAAGTGCAAAACACGATGGTGGTGTCCCAGTCCTCTTCGCTCTGTAGGCAAGGATGCTGCAATTACTGCTCATCAGAGCTCTCATCTGCAGTCACAGACAGGGCAAGTAATGAAGCTTAAGACTCTTTTGTTCCTCTGATCACGACTTCAGCACACAACCATTCCCCAGAATTACAGGGCTAGTAACTTTATAGGCAGCTATGATAATAATGATAATACAGTAACGATATAACCCAGATGAGAAATTAGCAGATGACTTTGATTTCCAGGACTGTCAACTAACACCTTTCACAAGAATTAAACTGACCTGACAAAATAATTTTTGACAAAATAATTTTTGAAAGAAAGACCATACATAGTACTGGGCTGTGAAAAACAGGCTGGGAAACACTGACAGCAGTTTTATAACATAAAACAATCCTACAATTTCCAGGTGAATCTAGTGGATGTTACAAACTAAGAATACCTACAAAAGCTCCATCTAAAAATCCTTCTCTCTCCTGTCTGCAACGGAGTTCCCTCAAAGCAGTCTGCCACCAAGAAAAAAGGGGAGTCCAACTGTGAGAAGATGGACTTAATCTTTCCTTTAGCACTCTGCTGAGCCTTGGACTCCTTGTTTCGGCGCTAGTCTCCCTACACCGAGTGAGAGCAGCAAAGTGGGTGTTGGTGAGCAGGGTGTTACTGCTGACTTCCCTAGGTGATCAGAGCGCAGCTGATGGGAGCTGGGAGCACCACCTTTCTCCAGCACACCAGCCTGCAGATGCAGTCTGGGCACCAGTATATTGGGCACTCCCAGAGTTGAGATCGTGTCACTTCTGCAGGTCCCAAACCACTCACAGCTACAGAGTGCCCTGTGGGGGCTGCATGAGGTGTCTATGGGACCAGCATCCTGCTTGCAGGTGGTTTATTTACATCAAATCATCAAAAGTAGCCATAGAAAATAAAGGAGAATGGAGAGAAATGAAACAGTGGATTAGTGTCTTTTGACATCTACATCTCCATCCTTGTGTTTCAGGCCATCTGACAACAATTAAAGGCCCAAAAGCCAGGCTGAACTTTCCCTTGCAGGCTTCCTTCATTAATAACTGTCTATTAGGGGACCATTTGTATCTTTTTCTCATGCTCACTACTATATACAGGACATTAGATGAGTGAACCCATGATCTAATCCTGTACAATATATGTTTATTGTATACTCTTTTTTAAAAAGAGGTGCCTACATGATACTTGCAGAGCATAACAATCCCTTATTCACTCACTGCCGACCTTAAAATTGAATCCCCTTGCTGAGGAGATGGGGAACTATGCCATATTTTCACATGTGCATAGCCAGTTAAATTGTATGCAAAATCTTTTTACTGTCCAGTTCCTTAATTTTGTTATATATATAAACAGTAAAGAAAATTATTGCCTATAAAATGTTTGTTTCTGTTTTAGCAAAAGAAATGTAAAGTATGTCCAAATGCAGACAAAATGCTATTTTCATCTTATTTTAACTAAACCATGGCCAAAACAATTTCCTTCAAATTTGAAGGAAAAGAGGAATGTTCTTGGATCTCGGCTGAGAACTTGCGCACAACATTTCAATCTGGAGAGAATTTTTATGGCTGTGTTATTACTAATAAACAAAGTTTATAATGGAAACATTGAGAGGACCTCCACTGAAGCGATACCAGCAAGGGCTGCTGTAATAAATTCAATTAACATCTAACAGAAACTCTGATCTCATCACATGCCAACTAACATTATGCTTGGAATAAAATAAAACTAGCGTGGACTGGCTTCCCTCAGTTCTCAAAGACCGCCATCCTCTGATTCCTCCCACAGAGCAGCAGGTTTCAAAACCGGTGCACCTTCTTCAATCTAAAGAAACTACAGCTGCTAGACCAGATTCACTCCTCATTTTACCAGATTGCACCCCTTTAAATCTAGAATATCACTGCTGGCTACGCAAGCCCTCAGCCTCCTTGCTGAGGTTACGACTGCAGCTGACTTTGGCTCAGCAGCTGTTGAAAAGATCAAACAAAAATTAGCAGTTCCTGTACAACAAAATATGTGGATATTAACCAGAGTTAAAAATCAAGCTTTAGTTTGCTTCCTGCCCATCGGACATGCTACACTGAACATCCTTTTTAAATTCCACAGGTAATAAAACTTGCATTAAATGAGGCCGGTCTCAGCACAAGTCTGTACCAATGCCAGGCACAGCGATCTCTTTCACGTGTGCTGCTTTGCAAGCACGGAGGCTGCAAGGCATAGGGGTTCCTGAAAAGATGCTGCTTTACGGGATCACTGATAACTTCATAGAGCTGATAATGGAATTATTGCTGATGGGGAGCTGACAAGCTAACCAGATTTTTGCAGTAGCAGCAGAGTAATGCCAGAAATGAGCAGGAAAAACAAGGCCAGTACAACTCACAGGATGTGAACGTCTGTTTCCTAGATGAGTAAATAAAACAAAGGATGTGCCTGTAACCCAGGCTTGATAAGGCAGAGGTGCAGTCAAGGTAATGAGAGTGGAATTCAGGTGGGACTCGGGTGCGTGCACATATGGCAGCAAAAAGCCTGGTGTCACAGGACAATTAGATATGTCATTTAATCATCTGTTCCTGATGAGACAGTCACCAAGATGGGATCTTGCAGTGGAGAAGGGAAGGGGGAACCAGCTCTGAACCTAAAGGCAGGCATCCTCTTCCCACAGGACGGCGGCACCACTGCCGGCTGCTGCTCTCCCTGCTCTGCCACCAGCGCGCGTTGTGGCACAGCTTCCCGTCCCCCTCAGACAAAATTGGCTGGGCTTGCTCAGATCAACCATTTACACCGACTGAACTAATCCGGCTGATTTTGCTTGAAGCGGATTAGGAAGCGCTGGCAGACAGCACCCGGCGGCAGCTGGGCAAGGTCAGCAACCTCTGGTCAGGAAGCTGTGACGAGCAGCCAAGGGCAGCGACCTCGTCCACCCGCACAGCTGGATCTTGGAGGTGACATCCTCCTACAGCTTAACTACATGGGGTCCTCCATCGGCAAGGAGCAGCCAGCATGACTGGTCCTCTTTCCTAAGGAAATTCCTCACCCAAGGAATCATTCCCTTCTCACCAGCATGCAGCTCTAGTAGGGATGAAGTTTTGCTTTCAGATCATTTTTACTGCTACAGCAATTTGAATAGTCTTCATGGTAAGAGCAAACTGAATAAAACACTAAACTGAGGCACAGTGTAAAGGTCACAGTAATTAATCAATCCACAAACATGCCCAAAAGACACCAGTAAGACCAGAAGGTGCCATTGCTATCACCTAGTCTGACCTCCTGCACAGCACAGCACAGCACAGCACAGCACAGCACAGCACAGCACAGCACAGAGTTTTGCCCAGCAATTCTTGCATCAACATCATAATTTCAGGTTGAAGTATGACATATCTTTTAGAAAAAAAATCCAATTGTGATTTAAAGACTGCAAATCTTGAAGAATTCACCACATCCCCTAAGCAGGCGGTTCCTATGATCAACCACCTTTGTTCTTCAAAATGTGTACCTCATGTGCATGTGGGAACTGCAAACGCAAAAGGTGAGTAAACCAAGTTCTGGTGCTCTGGCACGAGTGAAGTATCAACCTCATATCAGTTTTATGAGCTTATTATAACTCCACATAAGAGGCTATACTATCTTTCTGGAAGATCTCATGCAGAATTTAGCACTGAGCAGGAAACATTTTCACCACCTGGTGAGAACTCTTCTGACTGCATTTCCTTCTCAGGACTGAAATGGACTTGACAAGTTGCACAATTTTTGCACGAGGTACGTGATCTACAACCACCATGATGGTAGTGGTGCCATGGCTCTTTTCTGGCCCTGAGACTTGCTCGCCAAGCAGCCGGGGCTGAAGAGTTGGCTCCTGAAGTTAAAAGAGACCATGGTGCTATCAATCAAAGAGCACATTTTTCTTTCCAGCTACAATTCTGGTTCCTCCGTATCAACCAAGACAGAAAAGTAATTAAAAGTCCTTTAAAAATAAAACCATGAAAAAAGGTTCATGAAACAAATGCACTAACACCATGAATCAACTGAAACTTCTCATTTCAGATACTTGTACTCAGTTCTCATCTTTCATGTTTGTTTTAATCATAGACTGATTCATTTTTCAAACAGAAAAGCAGGCTTTTTCATTCAGAAAATTCTGGAATGGGTCATGCAATTTCTTTTTCATTTTAACTGAAATGGGAAACTCATTGAAATGGACCTTTCCTCTTAGGAATCCCTGATTAAACAATTTAGTGTTTCTGGATGAAAAAAAAAAATCTTCCAAAAATTCCAGACCAGGTCTGGTAAACTACCCAAGTTTAACCCCACGCCCACATGTCTCGAAGTTTACTGCAGTAGTAATTCCCCTAACAGAGAGGGGATGCATCTCCTTGCACTCAATTTGCATTGCTCATGAACTACACCTCTGCAACGGAGAGGAAAAGGAGAGCTGGTGATGTGAACACACGGCAATGGTGGGACATGGCTGCTCATGGCCCATTTGTGGCACAAGCAGGAGGGAAACAATGAGCAGTAAGGGACATCTTTTTTGGGGGGGAAGCAAGTATTCAATGTCTTTTGTTTTCTTAACTTGGAATAAAGTCCAAAACAAGCACTTATATATTCCGTCATCTGTTCTTCCCTTTAAGAAGATGTCCACTCATTATCATCACTGGGATCTAAGTAGCCAATTGTCATCGTGCTCTTTCTATAATGTCAGAAGGTTTCCTCCAATGTAAATCTTATCTCCCACACAGACCACGTGTTCTCCTTCAAGTTTTTTTTTTTTTCGCCTGGAAGAATCACATCACCAAAGGGTATGGCTATGGAGAAGACTCCAGCAGGCCCTCACCTGCTGGCTGACTCCATCCAGCAGAGGCAGAGGTCCAGTATCTTTTTTCAGTGAGCTGGAAGAGGCACAGCCTTACCCCCCTCCTTATGCCAGTATGCCATATGTTTGATGGGAAGTGTGGCACTTTACTTGAGTCACCAGAATTTTCAAATGGTTACCCTACCCCTTTTCAGTCAAATACATGGGAAATAGATCTGCAGAAAACCTGAGCTGGTGGCTGGAGACTGACCTCTGAGGTGACCCCTTCATAACTCTACTCTATTCTCCTGGTGAACGCTGGAAGGACTTCACCTTTAATCACTGTTAAATGTGACCTCACGACTACATTTGCCTGCCTCAGTTCAGCTGTAGGCCTATGTTTTAAAGTTCAGTACTATAAAAAAATGAGATTATTTGTCACAATCAAGAATTAGACTTCAAAGACCTTTAGTCTTGTCATGCGTAATTAACATGCTGAATCACAATTAAACCGTGATTGGCATTTTACAGCACTAGTTCCCTGAGAATAGCAAAGCTCAATTTTATCAACAGTCTTTGAGAAAAAGATTCCATTATTTAAAGGTACCTCTAATTTCTATAACATTCGAGATATTCTCAGGAGGTATGAAACATACAGATTTGAACATTAAATTGCTTTCACATAATTTCATTATCCCTGTGGTATTTCTGATAACGAGTGTTTTGGAAGGTGAATTTAAAAAGAGAACAAATATAAAATAAAGTTGTCAGTGCACTGATTGGAGTTATGACTACGCAACCTTAAATCATGTGTCCCACTCAAACCACGCAACTGAGTCCACGTGGCCCAGGGCTGAATCTCCCACCGTGGGCATTAAATGCTGTAATATGTTTAATTATTTCATTAAAATGCACGAAGGTCCTTGGACATCACAATAATTGCTGCCAAGTAAGTGTCTATAGTCATAGCAATTGTTAAAAAAACATCATGCACTCCAGGTTTGGAAGCTGATACAGAAGAGCCGAGGGGCTCTGGGGCCTTGAGGTCATTCATATCTTGTGTCTGCTCACAGTTAACAAGATTGAATTTGTTAAGCCAGTGCCGTGAGTCCTTTCTATACTCTCCTGACCCTCAGAAGCTGCCAAATTTCCACAAGTGCATGTTATCAGGTGTGGTTTCCTTGGAAGCATAGCACTTGGAAGCTGGTGAAATACGCCCAACAGGTCCTGGCTGTGGCATGACCAAGGCAGGTGCCCCACCAGGGCATCCATTACATTACCACAGTCATTCTCACCCCATTCTTCTCTTAATTTGTCAGGGGTGCAACCCCTTACTCTCACCTGTTCACATTCATCCTAACCTCAGAGCTGCCAGCTGATCTCTGAGGGCTTCCCATCCCTGTGACTCAGCTCAGGCAGCCTTTTCCATCCCCCGAGTACGTCAGAGAAGTCCTGCCTTCTCCAATAGCTTTGCAAAGACACCGAGATGAACAGATGGATGGACGAAGGAAGGAAGGGAGATTAAACTGTATGATATTTCAGGCCCTCAGCAGTTTTCCCCAAATGAGCTACAACTAGGGACAATTACAGCAGACTTTTTATTTCCTCCAACCTGAACAATCCCACCAGGTGCTTAAGGTTAAGGCTCTTATCTGAAGAGCTACGAGGGTTCTCCAGGGTATCAGAAAAAGGAGGTATGGACTGTAATGCCTTCACGTGTAGCCTGTTGATGTACTGTTTATGAGTCTAAGAAGAGCTCTCTAACATCCTCACAGTACATCCAGCTTTTCCCCCAAGACTCTCCAAACACAGTGTTGCTCTGCAAGATGGAAGTGTGAGAAGTTATGTGTGACACATGGAAGACAACATGCTCGTTTCCCTTCTGTGTGATTTCTCCCTGGTTTAATTTGGGAGAGGAAAATTCCAATAGAAAGTCTTTTTGTGAAAAAAAAATAAAAATCAGCTGGCTTACGGAAATTCTGAAATAAAAATGTCTGGTTTATGTTTATTTAATTGATTCATCATCAGCTTCAAAAATAGATGAATTAACACTTCAAGTAGTGAATGTGAAAATTAACTGTTTTGAAACTGCCTGTTGGAAATTTAGTGGTTTTTGAAAGCAGAATTTTAAAATGAAAGGTTTTTTTAAAGAAGAATCTTTACATTTTTGGGTTTATGTTTTTTTTAAAAGGGGCTGTACTGCTCATCCAAGCAGTCATGTGATGTTCGATCAGAAGACATGTGAGATGTTTAAATGGATGGAGGGGCAGGTCTCCTGGTTGGTGGTGTATGCAGGGATCAGCTTGCTCACTGAGATCCTGCTGGAGTCCAGATGGCTTCAGGTTCTCCAAGGCTTCAGGTGGGGTAGGGCTGGGGTTCAGCCATGCTCTACACAGAGCCTGGCAGCTCACCTGAACCTTCCCTCAGGCTGAGAAAACACTTCTGTGTGTCAACCAGCCTTGGGCTCCAAAGTTGTGAGAAAGAGCATGGTAGGGTTTACATGTTAATGGGTCCCATCATCCCACTAAGAAATAATAACTTCAAAGAAAAGATGCAGTCCTATTGTTGGTTGCTGAGCTTACTTTTTATAAATACAACTATTTTTGTATTACCTCTGTGATCTCAGAATATTACTTTTCACAACATATCCATTACTAGGATGGCATAGCACTGCTTTAAAAGTCACTAGACAAAAAACCTGCAAATGTGTTGTCTAAAATGCTACTAAGTCACTATTACCAATGAAGTTTAAAAACAGGCAACTTTGGCTTTTCTTTTGCTACCAAGGTGAGTCCTTCCTTAACTTCTCTTCCTTCCCTCCTCTCCTGAACAGCCGTTATTGATGGGAATGAAGCCCTCTGATGGGAATGAAAACCCTGGGAGGGAAAACAGGAATCAGGATCTGTTCATGTCTGCCCTGAGGGTGTTTAAGACTCCTTGGAGAAACCACTAAGCTACTGAAGGTGAGCAGTTTGTATGGGCTCACTGCATCTTCTGGGACCGAGCATGGATGGTGAAGCAGCCCACTGTCTCCTGAGGTGAGCAGAGCTGACACTAAGAATGGTCCCACAGACAAAAAAGAACATGTCCATGAAAGCAAAGGAAGGATGAGGAAAAACAGAACGGAAAATGGAGAATGGAGGGAAACAGAGAGAGAACAGAAAGAGAAAGAACTGCGCTGCCCTACAAGAGCAGCTTTGTGATTCCTGCAGTAATGTTACTCTGTTTTGTTTATCATGAAAAGATCCCATTAATGCTTCAGCCCCATCAAACAGCAGACCAAGTTCATGAATGGCACCTATCAGAGCCCAGGGTAAATCCAATGATTAGAGGGAATTTGCCAAAGGGCCTTTGTAGCTGAGAAAAATGCCTACTCCAGAGAGGAATGCAGAAAATTCCTGGGAGGACAGGCCCTTCTTTGTTGGCAGTCCAGGGTATTCTGGAGCAAATAAAGGCACATAAAAAATAGGATCTGAGATGCAATGAACATTTGAAGAAAACCTTCAGAGACCTCCTTGAAACATTCACACCTCCCCCCTCTTACCCAACTGTACTAATTCTGTTTAGGATGACCAAACAGGCTATACTCAAAACACTACTATTTTAGGATTACATAATAGAAATGTCTTCTTACAGCATCAGCAGTTTTTTTCTACTGCTTTTTCTCCAGTTAAAACTTTTGTTGACACAAGCTTTTAGGGGCCAAATTCTCCACCAGTGCAAATTGCTACAGATCCACTGACATAAAAGCATCTCCGTCGGCTTACAGCGGTACAGAATTTGACCTCAGATTTAGCAGTTAAAACAGAAGAAATGCACCCAAACACCAGCATGGACCTACAGCCTGTGGAGAAGGGACGTTGACGCCTCATCTCTGATTCACCCCACCTCGTTAATTTCTGTGCCAAATGAATATGCATCACCTAGGAGCTATGCAGCAGCAGCTAAGACTAGGAATGAAGGATTCGTCGGGATAGATTTATCTTGAGAGTATAAACATATTCAGGAAGAAACTAAATTTACAAGACCGGAGGAGACAAGCTGTCACTTAGCAACTGAAAGGGATGCAACATGTGGGTGTTGATTAATTTCACACTCACACAGTGGATGCTCTTTTACTTCTTATAAATTAAGAACTTGTTCATAAGAAACACATTTAAGCTAGCAAAATTATATGGAGACCCAAAGAACTCAGCCAAATATCAGCAAAATTATATTAAATCTGCAAATTGTTCTGTAACGTTTGTATTTGCTTACCATGACCTTGTCAACTACATTACAGCAATATCAATGTGTTTAAAATATTTTTAGTACTAAAATAGCCCCAAACCATACTAAATGTACAGAGGCGATGTCTTGTGTGCCACAGGCAAGGCTCTAATCTCGCTTACATCAGTGTAAATCCAGCATATTTCCAACAATTTCACCAAACACCAGTGAAAGTGAGATCAGAATTTGGCCCTACGCCTCCTCCCCTCTGTTTTCCTCCAGAGAAAACATAACCATTTTTTGTTATTTCTTTGGTGTGAAAAATCAGATACAGATTTTATGGCTGATTTAGAAGATCTTATCTGCTTCTGAAATCCTGAATTGCATAAACTGCTTCTAATCCTCACATAAACACATTCAACAAACACAATTTCCTCTTCCCCTCCTTACTTCCTATGCTCTGAACAATCTTAATGTCTTTTTTCCTTCACAATGTGCATTTAAACACAATATCCTTCCTCATAAACATTGTTAATGACTTTTATTTTATGTCCCGCATCAAAGAATTTGCTGTGATGATGAAAGAGTGAAGTAATAATGATGCAGCTGGAAGCAGGCTCTATACACCTATGGGTGTATGCTGCCTCCGTTTGTGTGCCTGCATCTGAAACCTAATAAAAATATTATTTGCAACTTTGGAGGCTCATACTCTAACATTTTCAAAATGGGGGTGAATTGTTTGCAAAGGTGTTTCCTTTACTGCTCTGCACATGTTGTCCATTTTACTATTTGTTTTAATTGATATTTTACTGGTCCAAGTGGATTTCCCTTCACACAGCAGCGCAGTGGCAGCGACGGGATAAAGGGCTGGGTGAACAAACAAAGCTGGGCTGTGCAGAGCCCCACCGCACTTTGCGGCGGTGTGTAAAAAAGCAGTCATGTTTAAAAAATAGTTCTTTTCCTCTGTATTTTAAGGAACAAAACCAACAAAAGTTTCTACTAACTATTCTTCTGAATATTCCCATGTGAGCTCGTTAGGTGATGCTCTACCTTCCCTCAATGTCCATGGGAGCGCTGCTGCTGTAGTTGACAGCAACAGTACAGAAAACTTGGGACAGCAACTCCCTTTTTCACATAGAATATTAGGAGTTGGAAGGGACCTCGAAAGATCATCCAGTCCAACCCCCCTGCCAGAGCAGGATCACCTAGACTAGGTTGCACAGGAACACATCCAGGTGGGTTTTGAATGTCTCCAGAGAAGGAGACTCCACAACCTCTCTGGGCAGCCTGGTCCAGTGCTCTGTAACCTTTACAGTAAAAAAGTTTTTCCTCATGTTCAGATTGAACCTCCTATGCGCCAGCTTGCTCCCATTGCCCCTTGTCCTGCCATTGGCTGTCACGGAGAAGAGCTTGGCTCCTTCCTCCTGACACTCGCCCTTTACACATTTATAAACATTAATGAGGTCACCCCTCAGTCCCCTCTTCTCCAAGCTAAAGAGACCCAGCTCCCTCAGCCGCTCCTCATAAGGGAGATGCTCAACTCCCTCAATCATCTTTGTAGCCCTGCGCTGGACTCTTTCAAGCAATTCCCTGTCCTTCTTGAACTGAGGGGCCCAGAACTGAACACAATATTCCAGATGCGGTCTTACCAGGGCAGAGTACAGGGGAAGGAGAACCTCTCTCGCCTTACTAATCACACGCCTTCTGATACACCCCAGGATGCCATTGGCCTTCTTGGCTGCAAGGGCACATTGCTGTCTCATGGCCCTCCTTCTGTCCACCAGCATCCCCAGGTCATTTTCTGCCTGGCAGCTTTCTAGCCACTCGTCCCCAAGCCTGTAGCGCTGCATGGGGTTATTGCGACTGAAGTGTAGGACCTGGCACTTGGCCTTGTTGAAGCTCATACAGTTGGCCTCAGCCCATTGATACTCCCTATTCAGGTCCCTCTACAGAGCCTTCCTACCCTTAGGTGGATCAACACTTCCTCCCAACTTAGTGTCATCTGCAAACTTGCTGAGGGAGCACTCAATTCCCTCATCCAGATCATTGATAAAGATGTTAAACAGGACTGGCCCCAAAACAGAACCCTGGGGAACACCACTTGTGACTGGTTGCCAAGTCCTTTTTGGTAGGAAAGGGAGAACTGGAGTCTCTCCCCCTCATTCGTGCTGGCTCATTTTCTTCAGTGGGATTCCTTTGAGGGTGAAGATACCAAATTGATCTCGCAGGGGAGAGGCCCTGAAGAATGGGGCCTTGAGAGAAAAAAAAGTGGCACTAAGGCACCCCAGCTGCAAGGGCTGTGCCACTCACACAGTTCCCTGGCCCACATTTAACATAGACGCTGAGTGAAACAACATGTCTTGAGATGCACAATATACCCAGTGAAGGCATAGAGCACCTATGGTGTCACTTAAATACAATGGGAAATGCACGTATTCAGCACCTTCCAAGGTCAGGCAATTAAAGCACAGTTAGCTATATCTTAAAAAAGAAATACGGTGAGAGATAGTCATTAAATTCCCTCCAAACAGAGTACATGTCTCCCCAGCACAGTTCTTTAATTGCCATCAGCTGCATAAATCCTAGAAGCATCTTCTGCAAAGTAAGTATCAACTTAGAAAACCGGTCATTACAGAAGTATGCAAAGTCTGCGAAACACACGCGCACACGTGTGCACACTAACCTTCTCCTGCAGCCTTGATTTATTGAGCCTCTGCCTGGCAGATGGCTGACATCTTAAATTAGGCTCCTAAAGCTACAGATCTGTTTGTTTGTTTGTTTTTTACCAAACCGACCGTAACAACTCCAGCCATAATCTGCTAAAATCCAGGCTAGCAGGCTAAATGGCTGTCACAGGAAGCCTGACTTGTCACGCTGCCACGGAGCAGTGTGAAGCCCTGGATTCTTCCTCCCAAGCCAGGGTTACATCATCTCACACATGCTCCTTTTACTAAGCTGGTGTTTTGAGCTCCTTTCAAAAACGTCCGTGGATGATGCACTGATTTACTCGCTCTCCTGCACCGTCAGGGTCCCTCCCCCAGGGAGAGGTTCCTGCTGTACCACAGACTTCCTCTGTGCCTTTGAGAAGACGCATACACCCAGGCATTTAAAGATATTTTAGGAACCTAAAGGCACAGACAGATGTTTGCAATAAGATGTCAGACCGAAAAAAAAAACCCCTGTGTTAATCCAGCAACAGATACCTTGGCCATTCTGACACCCGGGCTCAGCCAGCAGAACAACCTTCTGCAGGAAGGGTGACACACAGGCGCAGGGCAGGAACTGCATGAAACCACCATCCTGCATGAGGTGGCCAGTGGGTGAATCACAGCAAACATGGACACTAAAACCCTGGTGATTTCTGTTCTGAAGTCAAAAAGACTGGCTGTTTAAAGAGGGGATTTGGTTCAGAAGAGTTTGAACTCTCCTTTCAGTCAAAGGCGGAGTTATTTACCACTGCAAACAACCATTAAGTCCTAAGCCATTAAATCCTGTAGTGAAACAAAGACTGAAGTAAGAAATAACTGAAGCAAGAAATAACTGAAGCAAGAAATAACTGACTGGCTTAGACTCAGAGGCCAGTACAGACAAAAAGACAAGTGGAAAGGCAGCTTGGAGGCATTTTTGCTCTCTGTGATTTCTGGAGCTGGCTCCATTTCTTCAATAATCACTTCCAAGGAGATAGGTACCACTTGGATCCATGAGAGATCTGTTTCTCCAGTCTCTCGGCAAAGTGACCTGATCCCACAACAACAAGCTAAATAAAAAGGATGTTTGTCCAGCAAACCTAAGAACATTTACAGAGGACAGAGAAGGGGTCAATGTGTCACTGCCTCTTCCTGGTTAACACTTAGCATTGCCTCCTCCTGGTTCCAAATTTAGACTTACAAACCGAGGAGGAGTTATTTCAATTAAAACAGCAGTGCCAAATCAGTCTGAGACCAGGAGGAGGACTGCGGTTTATCAGAGCAGCTTCATGTCAGGATTCTTCAAAGCCTCAAAGATTCTGGCACCACTCCTAACGCACGCCAGCAACCTCTGAAGCCCTCACTGTAAACATCAGACTTTTTCTCCTCCGCTTTTTCCTCCCAAACAAGGAGAGCGCAGAGGGAAGGGAGGATGGGATGAAGAAGTATCTGGTCCTAGAATACTCTGGCAGAGCTAAACTTGACATTTGCTTGGCTTTTGGAGTCGTGGCCGGTGTTCACACCCAGGCTCAGCCGCACAGCATCAGTGCAGGAAGCAGGAGGAAGCAGTCACCGTCAAGGTCAGACAGAGGATGTGGTGATTGTCCCTCCAAGCCACCCTGGAGTTCACCAGGATATGAATGTGTCTGTGCAGGAGTAGGCACTGTTTCCAAAATGAAATCTGGACAGTGTTAATTTATCATGTCTAAGCCAGAGGCCTGAAATAACAGTTACCAGCATTTGTGGTTTTGTACACACTTTGAAAGTTCTGGGTAGCTGAAACTGGCTGGTTTTTTTCAAGATTAAAGCACTTCAGACCTTCTTTTCAAATACCCTCTGTAAACCTAGTGAGAGATACAGGCATACATTTAATAGCTTTTTGTAAGAGAGAAAAAAGCAAACTTAACATAAAGTGAATCAGTGAAGAGGGGGCAGAGGTAGCTCCAAACACAAAAGGTCTTGCTATACTTCTTAAAGGTTCTCCTGTACTAACAGCAATTAGAAAGTTCAGCTGTAATTTCACCCCTCATTCATATAGGACCTTGTCTCACCTTCAACAGGAAATCGGGACTGAGTTAGGAGAGCCTGAATATAATAGAAGTCTGTGGCTGCAGTGCACTGCTGCCATCAATATAAATCTGTCATAAACACACTCAGCGAGGAAGAGGAACTTCCATACACCATGGCCTCTAGATTTTTGGATGCAAATGCACATTTATGGTGCATGGGAAGCAATAAGCCTCTGAGCCAACATGGACCTTGCGAGTGTGTGGGGCTGTGCAGACTGGTGTTCCCCAAATGAACTGCACCTCCACAACACCATCTGTAATCAACTTCCAAGGTGTGCGAGGGAGCTGGGTCGAAATAAGGCTAAGGAGATGGTCTTGCTACGTTGGACTTACACAACAAGGTGGCCTACAAAAGGAAAGTCATAATTTTTAAACTGGACTGGAACTGATTTATTACACAGTCTTCAAACCACCACCCTGCACTTCCATGCTTATTAAAGGACATCTTCTGCTTCTTTCATCCCTACGTGGGATGTGAATGGGACACGCATACAACCCAGGGCTGAGGGGACATCCTCTATCAGGAAAGGTGCAAGAATCAGGCCCACAAAGCCATCACAATACCAGCACAACTTTGTTCACCTTCCCAGCAAACTTCTAACCCCTGGTAAAAAAAAACCAGAAACTGCCTATCCAGAAGGCAGTTACATCAACTGACTGGATTAAGGCGATTACTCTTCTGAATTATGGTATCTTAAGAGTGTTTTTACATAAAGGAAACTACAAATGAAAGCAGTTTTGAGCAAATTGAAAAACAGCTCAGTGTCACTATTAATTAACTGAAAACAATTTTTCCAAGTCAGCTTAATAGAAGGCTTCCTACATGCAACCAGTAACTGATTAAGTGAGTGACTCAAGCAGTAAAATCACAGTTGGGCCTATTTTCTTCATCCTGGAAGGCCAAGTTCAATATTTTTCCTATGAGGCATGCCTTACTATAAAAAGAATGTGATGTTTGAACGTGAGTGTCTCTGCTCTCAGTGCTGGCACCCAAAGCCTTTCCTAGCCCTCCTGCCACATTTCGAGAGCGCGAGATGAATCACAATCATGTGGCTCACCTCCCTGCCAAATTCTTTTCTTCTGCTACCACTGCGAGTTCCTCCCTGACAGCTGCCAGCAGTGGCTGTCCCCCAGCCAAGACCTTGGAGGCCAGTGTCAGCCCGAGAGACAGGGCTCCCTCCTTGCCGCCGCCTCCTCCTCACAACCATGAGGCTAACCAAATAGGTGGTGGAGCAGGTCAAGAAGGAGGAAAGGAGTAAGCAGGAGGCTGAAATGGTGGGGAGAGAGAGGGGAATGGGGATGCATGAGGCAAGGTGGTGGAGCATCACACCCTCCCATCCACCCATAGGTACACTCTTCATCTCTCTGTCCCGCAGCCATCAGTGCCATGCTGCTTTCAACCAGGCAATGGAGACCCCTGTGGAGCAGAGCTGTGACGCTGCTGAACTCTACCATGAGCTATCTTCCAAGGCTGTAGCACCAGGGCTCCAGTTATGGTGGACACGATAGTGGGAAGAGTGGTATTCACAGAGAGGAGCTTGAGGAACATGAGTGCGTAGGTCACATCATTTCACTTTGCAAAAGGCGAGAAAAGAGGGTATCGTGTAATATTGTTCTGCGTGCCAAGTTCAGGTGTGCAGCTGAGATAAGAATACACTTTACAGGTGAATTGGGGGCACTAAAGCACATGGGAAAGGTGCAAGAGAGGCCCTCACAGCCTGACCCTGCCAGCCAAGCTTGCAAACCTACGCCTCTGACACAGGTTTTTACGTCAGCTGCAGGGAGGAATGAGAGCTGCTGTGCCCTTCTCTAGAGTCTTTGCTACTGGCATTGATTTTATGCAGAAGGTACCCAGAAACTGCAGTGAAGGCTGACAATACAAAATCCTGATACGGGGTTTTAAGCAAATTAAAAATGACAGTACATAGCACTTGCAAGTCATCATCAGCTGAATCCACCCGCTAGCTCCTATAGAGTACTTACAGCACAGAGAATACAGTGAGTATCCCTGGTAAAAATAAAATAATGGAAAATCCGTGAACGCTTTAATGCAGAGCTTTCAGACAAAAGAATCCTGCTTTTCCAATAATGTGCTGATATTATTTACCTGTGTAAAAATCACTCCCCATCTTAAAGAAAGCTTTTCCTTTTCATAAGAACAGCGGGGCCAGCCCAGAACACTCAGTATGGAAGCAAGATCAGAGATTCAGGATTGTAAAAGGTTCATTCTTTAAGGCACAACAAAAAACATTCCTACCTGGCCTCACAGATTACTGGCCTGCTTCTAAATGATTGAAAAATGATCGAAAAATGATCAAGATTAATGTTTGGCCATTGGAAAAGCTTTACTGGATGCTTTTATTTGCTTTAGGGTAGTGAAAAGATTCTAGTTGAATAATACAGAACTAGCTTTATTATTTTTCCAAATTATGCCCTGATTCTTACACACAAGCACTTGTCCAATTCACTTTGATGGCTCTACACTGATTTACACAGAGCTGAAACCTTGAACTTTTACAACTTACCTTATGCCATAAAGAATGTAAGACTTAAAATGTGTACAGTAAATCTAGACTTATATTATTCTCTCAGGTTTATTCATTGTCCATAAAAGCAAGGGAGGAAAAGCACCCCAAAGGATATTAAACTCTGGAATCTCAGAGCTCTGGTACTTTGTTCTGTGTTCGCAGCATTTCCACGCTCAGAGACCCTGGGCGCAGAGAGGTCCCAGAAGTGGATGTCCACCTCCTCGAGATGTGGCAACTACACTGAGAACCCTGCTGATGCTAGGATGAGAAACTTGGACTGGCTTCTCCCAGTTTACACTGAATTAATCCCCCCTTTTTACTAACCCTGTTCTCATATCGGTTATGCCTTAAACTCTCTCTTGCCAAATGTCTCTCAGGTAAATTTTTACTACCAGCCTCTGGGTCAGTTTAAAACAGGAATTGCAGGCACACAGTCAAGTCACTAACCACATATGCTCGCTCTCCGAGAGTGCTCTGAGCAATGCCTTTTACCTTCCATTTGCAGCGGGCTAATGACACACACGTGGCTGGCTACTGCAGGTCAGCCAACAGGCAAAACGGAGCCCAGGCCCTGCTCCTTCTGCGAGCTTTTTCTGTACAGAATAACACACCGTGGCTACCGCAGCTCTGACGGGCTTTAGGGGGAGGAGATGCTGAATAAGAACATGTGAAACGCCCGGGGTCAGCCCTTGCTCCTTTGCTGTAATGTGAGCAGCTCATTGACGAGATTTTCCATTTTCAAAGTATTCCTTAGCATGGAGCCGAGGCAGAAACCGCTGGCAAGTTTCCACGCAAGAGAAAGGACAGTCTTTGAGAAAACATACTGCTGGTTTCTGAAACACCTTCACATGACTCTTTTCTCCCAGCTGAGGGATAAAGTTTTCAAAAAAACATTATTTTTCTTGCAACCAATAGGAAAATATATTATGTACTTTATAACGTAATTTAAACTCCTGGAACACACTTACGGGGAACTGAAGCAGCAGAGTCTATCGGCAGAGAATGGAGAGTTGGAATACGCCACCAATTCACTTTCTGCTGCCTAATTTCCTAAATGGGACAATGGCATTCTCCCTTGTACAATGTCCAGAAAAGCTACATACGAGAAATGTGGTATACATAGGAGATATTCAGTTTTTCACTCTTGTAAAAATTAATTCCCATATCAGAGGTCCAGAGGGCTAAGAACAAAAATACCAGCTAATTCAGAAGAAGAAGAGACTATTTAAAATATGGGTCATTCAATTTTACATAAATTATTATTAACTTTCCCTAACTACATTACATTCTCCTAGTCTAGAATTTTCAGAAAGATGAATAAATCATTGTTACCTCTGTCTTAATGGGAGAAAGCAGTATTTGCAGGCACCAATAAAGTCTGGAAATAAAAGTATCCGATTACAAGAAAACTGTACTATTCATGTTAGAAACATTCCCTTCCACCATTCTTGATAGCAAGTTGCTTTTGAAAACGTAACAGACTGATCTGAGTCTTTGAACTAAAGCTAGCAAGTGGTTGCACTCAGATTAGCATAGGACGCAGCACCTTGGGTATACCCTGGTTCTCATGGTGATCATGTAAGTAGGTGGTTCAGAACGAGTGGGTGGAAGAAAAACTGAAAGATCATTTTTCAGTGAGGCACCAAGAGCAGAATTCAGTTCCAGCATCAATTTGTCCTGTTCCCACTGGGGAAGGCTGGGATAAGCCTGTTTCTATCAGGAAGCATATCCTTTCAAATCAAGCAGACCCGAAATGATGACTACCCTGACAAACATCTTTTCAGTAAGAGCTGCATTCATATTGCCAGTTCACATTCAGCACCTCAAATGCTGTTTGTAGGCTACTTCTCCAGAGGATGTTTTCAATTATTTGGCTGTTCTTCTTGCTTGCCTAGCCTTTCTAAACTATTATTCAGTCCCTATGAAAGTATTTCTGTTTTGGCTTTAACTTGGGCATGAGACATGTAAGTCTATCTGCACATCCAAGTTAATGACTCAGATTCTCCCATTACAGGCTTTTTATTAGCAGCTTTTACCATTTCCTGGTCAGAAGAGATTTCTACTTTGCTGCTACACCAGAGATCAATTAAACCATCTAATGAACTTGATCAGTTCAGACCAAGTTCATTCACCTCCACCTACATTTGAGTAATAAGTGACTCAGGGTTTTCCTTCTGGTGTTTTTCTGTCTAACAAAATAGCTATTCAAGTTTAGAGAAACATAGACCCGGTTTTGCTTTTGACATTAAATAAATCTAATGCCTTTATCATGACTGAAGAGGAAAGGGAGGTCCGGGACACTGCTCCAATACTATTCAGCAGACCTAGCTGTTAGCGAACACAGCTGATTTCATGGGGTTGTTTTGTTTTGTTGCTGGATCCACTACAAACACAAGCCATTGGCAGCTCAGCCAGCAACATATGAGAAGGGGCTTCCTCTCCCGCCCGCAGCGTTCCTGGCTGCTTGAGCATGAACAGAAAAGGTGGACAGATGCCAACTGGCAGAACCGATAGGAAGAGCAGTGCATGATTCTAATACGAGCAGCGAAAAGATGAAGCACAAAACATCTCTTGCTCTCCCATTGACTAAGGTTGCTTTCAACAAACAGCAGCAGGTTCTTGCATGCTTATTTCTCTCTGGTCAGGGAAGACAGCTTTAATTATGTAGCCATGCAAGGTAATAGTGTACAGTCTCTGGCACTGTTGATGTACGAGGGTAGTAAATAGAGGGCAAAAGGAGCGATCAGCAGCTCATAGACACTCCCCACCTTGGCTTCCCAATGAAATTCCACATAAGGGGTGTAGCTGGAGGACTCCTCAGACCAATTCACATGCACTGCAGGAATGCATGGGAAAAGGTGTGCTACCACAGGGAAGGGAAACTGTCCTGTCGACAGTGACACAGTCATCCCGGCACGTTTATGAAAGGCAGGTTCACGGGGATTCATGTGCTTCCTTCATCAGCAGGTCTTTACTAACAAACGCATGGAGTGCGGGCATGTTTCAGCATGTAGGGTACAGCAGTAGGTAGACGATACTCTTTTAGCAGTTTCTTTCTTTCTCGTCTTTCAGTTTCCTGCAGGATACTGGCAGCTAAAAACCAATGCGGGCCAAGGCTGATCTTTCTACCACTTTGCAATGAGTATGAGGACTTGCAGGGGGATTTTTTAATAAATTATTATTCTTATGATTGTGACTGTTATTATGATTATGACTATGACTACGACTATGACTATTACTGTTTTGCTTTTAAGGATTCCTCCCCCACCCACCCAATATTTACTGTGTGACCAACCAAAGCCAGATGATTAATCCAGGGACTCTACAGAGCAAGAATCTATAATGCAAGATCATTCCCAAATCAGAGGTGACTTTTCTGCCATTTCTTTCTTTTTCTGTAATTTCTCATTTTTTCCATTTGATAAAAACAACAATTAATGTTTCTTTGTAAAAGCCTCTGGCAGATGTTTTGTTGCAGGAGGGATTGAGCAGAAAGAGATGCTGATCGGTGAAGTGTTTCACACTGGGCAATGACAACTGATACAGATCTTCCAGGAAGACATACACTGTCCCGGAGTACTAAATTTGGTATCTGCACTTTGGGAGACCAATAAGCATCTGAGGGTAGCACCAAGGGCTTGAACTCATCCTCAATGAAGACAACTTTCCATTAACTTTGGTGGGCTCTACATCAGCCTGACAAATGCATGCACTTACAATCAAGCCAGAATAAATGTGCTCAAGTACAGTATGAGCTTCTACGGCTTTTATCTGGGTGGACAAAGACAGGCAGCTTGATGCTTAGATTCACTGATGACACATATGTTGTCACTGATGTTACTTAAAGATGGCAACTGTGAGGTGCATCCTGATCAAAGGATTTAAGACTGTCCTAGGATTGGACCCCTATCCAGGCAGATTTTCAATGAAGTTCAACATGGCACTGAAGATTAAGCCTTTAGTATTTTGTCATTGGAGGCTGATCCTGTATGGTGCTCATGTAAGAAGAACATACAGCAAAGCAAGAACGCTCATCATATCATAAGGTGTTCAGCATCCTCAAGAATTAATTCCTGCCTCCATTACTCTTGTTAAGAGGGAAGACAAGAGAAGCTGAGTGCACCTACAAGATACCTCCACTATTAGACTTATGCTGTGTATACAGGAATGGTCCTACTAGAACAAACAGATGTTGATCTATCCTTGTATTCTTTTTCTGTAAGCAGATGCCTAGAAAAATGACATGCAGAGAAGGGATACAATGATGTGTAATCCCCTTGATGCTCTCCAAGCCTTTAGTTATTTTAAACTGTGGAGGCTCCTCAGCCAGATGTGGTCTGTGTGTGTTTAACTAATCTCAAAGGATCTCCCTCCCATTAAATTCTCCAGTCTTCCCTTAAACCTTCATAAAATGTTAGCATCCAACATCCTGTGGCGAGGAGTTCCACTGATCTACAACCTGCAGTGTGAATAAGCACCTCTGCTGGCTCTGAAATAGGCTACTACTGATTTTAGTTGATTCCACTCACTCCTGTCTAAAAAAGCTAGTCAACAGTCACCTCCACCAACTCCCCTTGCCTTTCATGATTTTGTTTACTTTTCTAAATCATCTCTTTCCCAAACTTGAGAGTCTCAGCTTACTCAGACATTAATCATAGGGTAGCGACTCATACAGCAGCCTCCTGGATCATCCTTTGAGCCACCTTCTGTTCTACCTTCTTGCTAGGCTGAGCAGACCGGAACTGCATGGCGTACTGCTTGACTATGTGGGTGGGTGGGGAAGAAGGATCAGGGTGGAGTGAGGGAGGGGTGAATGGTGTGTTTTGTTTATAACTTAAGTGATTTGGAAGTGTGTGTGTTTTCCTGTGGGAAGTGCCTAGCTCTATCTCTACTGATCTAAAATCAGTGTCAAAGGTTTGTGAATGGGTTACAGAACGAGCAATGGCACCTCCCATCGTTAGCTGTCTACATTTTTTATAACCACTTGCATACTTTTGGTCAACCACTGTAAAATAAACAGTCCTTCCCAAATGTTTTTGTTTTCTTTGACAGCACAGCAATAATTCACTTGGAATGCTGCAGAATATAATAGCACTTTAAAGCTGTTGTAAAGCTGCCTTTTTATGATTTATGTTTGAGTTGTTTTCAAGCAAAAAAGATGCCAGAGCTACAAAAGTATATGAAATTAGAAGATGTAGCATGTGTGCATGTACATGTTACATATGTGTATAGCCTCAAGTGGGAAAGACTATTTTAAACAACTTTCATTCTGTGGGGAAGATATCGTTTGCCTGCTTCTTTGAAAAATTACTCAATACAACAGCCAGATTAACTTCTGCAGTTACCAAAATCTAATCAAGATGACTAGAATGAGTCTCTTTCAACAGGAACTCTTAGGGCCTCATGCCTGCTACACTCCTTGAGTAGAAAAACACCACACTCATTAACTGGACATTGCATCTGACCAGAAGAAACGTTTCACAGATGGAACATTATATGACTGCAAACACAATCAGGAAATCATACTCCAGGCTATAGCAGAAACCTGTAAAAATTACTCGAGTGTCTGTTATCCTGCACTACTAGGGAGCAAGTCCACGTGACTACAGAAGTTGGTGTTCAGCCAGCATCACCATATTTATCTCTCTCACTTTTTTTCTGAAAACTCTTGTCTCCAGCCTGCACAACAAAGACCCTAAATTGTGCTGCATGGGGAACAGGAATAAGCTGCACATTCAGTTTGCTCTTGAAGGCTCAGAGGTTATCGGTTGGGCCATCGCACCTGCATTCCTGACAAACAGCTGGAGCCCCAGAGGCCTGGCCCAGCTCGGTGCTTCTCCAGCAGAGAGCAGTGATACTCTGTCGGTGAGCTCTGTCTGGAAAGCAGGGCAGCTTCCAGCCTGCAGAAAAGGCAAAGCTCAGAACTGGCAAGCTTGCCAGTGTGAATGTCAGACCAGCTGGACATGGAGAAACAGATGACAATGTGGGGCTGTCTGAAAACAAAACCATTAAAAACACTTGCACAGGCAGTGCCTGAGCCAGCAGCCCTGACTTCAGGAGGAATATTCATGTGAGCAAGGGCTCTGAGGTCAGGTATGCAATCTTTGCAGCATTCTGCACTATAAGCCAGGAAGTGCAGGGGGTATTTGTACCACAAACCCCACCTGCCTCCAAATTAGTATCTAATACTCTCCAGCAGCCATAGCTAAAGATGCTTATACCTATTTGAGTAAAGGAGAAGATGCCAAGAGAATAGCATCTACATTACAAACTGTGTTTGAAATGCCATAGTCGCTGTAAATTCACCAGCTCAATTTGTGAGCAAGGCAAGATTTGCAGGCTGAAAGAGACTTTGTATTAGACCAGTCAGTACTGTCTTAAAAAAAACCAACAAGTTTGACTCAGTCTTTGCCCTGTATATAAGCTGTGTCACATATTACAATGATAGGCTTACATATATACACATACACATCCACACACATTGGCACTTCACACTTTACACCTTCTACGCATTTTATCCTTGTATATAATCTCAGTAGTAACTAACTCAAAATGTGAACTCCTCTTAGGCAATAAAAGGTGCTGAATGTTAAATTACAGATTTCATTGCTGTTGTCTAAGCAACAGGTGGATCTTGGCCTTACTTGTCTCTGCCCCAGAGGAACTGATCTGAATCCCTGGAAGCAGGCCTTCCCAGGGAGAAAGGTTTTCATCTGTCCCATGTGCTAGTAAAATAAATGTCTGTTTTTCATCTATTTCACAAAGTGAAAGATTAGAATTACTATTCCGATTTCACACGTGATGAAAACTGAAGTACATAAAGTACACTGGACTGAGGACATGAAGCTGGGCAGGCAAGTTTTGCGTTGTGCACTGATGCTCCCCAACCTGCATGTAGCCCAGGCACCTTGCCGCTGCTCTTTTGCCTGCCACGTCACCTCGGCTTTCTGCCACTGCCACCTCAACATCCCTCACCACTTCGGTCTTTGCTCTTTGTTCTGTCAACATCAGCCTGCTTTCTCCTCCCTGGCTGCTGCCTCACCTCTGCCTCCCATGACAGCAGCACTGGTGGGGATGCTCATACTCTCTGCAGAGTTTTCAAGCCTGTGGTCCACACAGTGCCCTGGCTTGGCAGGCAACCTGGTCTAGTGAGAGCCACCTTCTTGGGTGACAGTGGCTGATTTAAAACATAGCTTGTCTCCTCTGGCTTTGTGTCCCACATGTAAACACAAGCCTGCACTTACAGTGGAAAAAAACACAGAGCATCCATTATACCACACAAATTGTATTCTCTAGGCCAGCCTTAATATTTGAGCTCTAAGGCTATTTCGCAGCAGCTACCACCACAAGAAGGCTGTTGTGTCAGCAGGCAGCTTCATGAATCAAGAGCATGCATGTGTACACACACCCTCCACCCCACACCACGGCTACTTCACCTCGCCTAGAGCAGCAAATGAGTCCTTTTGGTTATAAAGTCCTTTTTGTTGCTCTGGCTTATAAATAGCCCTCTAACCTGGCTAGCCAGTCTCTCTTTCCACCCCTGTGCAAGATAAGGAAAGCTTGTGAATCCTCCTACACCCCTTGTTGCAGGGGATGGCTGAGGTGTGGGAGAAAGAGTGCTGGTGAGAGCCCTGCTGGTGCTGGTAGGTACCAGACTGGCTCCCCTTTTGCTGGAGCCTATCTGGTAGCTTACCTGTAAGACTGTTAAGGCAATAGAAATGCATAAGAATTAGATCAGGAGAGAATTTCACAGTGGTAAATATGGGATTCTGCTGTTTTCTCCACTCATTTCACCATATCGTGCCTGAAGCAATTCTATGCTTTTTGGCCTGAAGTATGCATGTGGACACAATTCCTTTTGTATTCAACCACATAAGCTTTCTGTGTCTTGTGGGCACATGACCCTGCAGGATATAGCATAAATGAAAAGGGTCTGAGAGAAAAAGCTTTGTCTTCATTAATGCTCCCCAGCCTTCCCTATGTCTAGCCAAAAGCAGTAAACAGAGGAAAACCTTGCGTTCACTGTCAGCCTAGTCTGTACTGCCAGTGGAATGCGGCATCTATGGGTCATGACTGATGGTTCTGTAGACACCATATAGCCTGTAATCAGAAAAGCAGTAGCCTAAATGGTAAGAAAAATTATCATGAAGCAGAAATTAAGAACTTTTTTGTTCAGATCCTTTGCCATGCCCCTCCCTTGCAGCCAACATCCCTGTTTCTGTTTGAATCTAAAAATGATACAAGCTTATCTACTTGTCATCAGCATTTTGAAATTTAAGTTTGGTATCATGTCTGGAAAGGTCAAGAGCTGCCTTTTTAAAAATTATTATTATGAAGAGAGCTAATATTACTTTAACGACAGCCACTGTTAGGGCTTTCTGATATCCTCTCACTAAGAGAGGTTGAGGAGGCAGTGACCTCCTTTCCCTAGATACCTCGAAGGCATAAAAAGAGCAAAACGCTCTTCTGTGCACATAGCAGGTGCAAAACTTTGGAGCAGATGGTTGTCCCTCATATCCTCAGAGCAAAAATTCTGGTTTTAATTAGTATTTTTTGTAGCTCACTGCTCATCAGTACCAATATGGTTCATACTGGCACATCTTTGTAAGCCTCAAGGCCTTGGGTGTCTCCTTTTGCACTTTCAGGAGTGGCAAGAAAATGCATCTTTTTCGTGATGTTGAGGAAATACGGGAAAGAATCAGGCAGAGTTTTCATCCAGGAGAGTGATGAGATGCTGTCTCTATAACAGGGCTTGCTACCAAGCCTGTAAGAGGCAAAGTGATGCTCTCAATATCCATTACATGTTCCACCTTTGAAGACTGGTTCACGTTGCAGCTGGAACCAAGAGCTTTAGGCTGCCTTCCTAAGTGGAGCCTTCGAGGATACAGCAGAGGAAGAAGGATCAGTGCAGCACCTTTCCCAAAAGGCACACATGCAGCCAGGTGAATTTTGGAGGGCTGGCTCAAATCAAGCGACACCCCGCGTTGTGCATTCCTCTTGGTAGTCACGATCTCCTGCCACCACACGAGATTCCCTTCAAAGCAGTCCTATCCTGGGCCCCGAAAGCATCTACTGCCATTCTCCTTCCTCGCCCTGGGCCACGCTTGTGGGCAGCAGCAAGCAAAGCGGCACTGGGCACACCTCAAACCCCGGCTTCCCAGCAAGGGAAGAATGTGGACTGCTGCGCTGGCTGAAAGGCTTGGGAAAGTGCAGCCCTGCTGTTTCATGTCAACATTCCTCCCCCTCTGCCTTTCCCAAGGTCTCCGGCAGAAAATCCTTTTTTGTTCTTATCAGTTCAAACAAGAACAATGAATTCCTCAAGCCCGCAAGAATGTGACAAGGTGCCAACAAAGCCAACCAGGAAGGTGATGTATGGTCTATAGGCTGCAGCTCAAATAAATCACTTCACAAACCAGTGCTGCAAGGAGGGAATTCAAACAGCTTAGAGCCTCTATATTTCTAGTTCTCCCCTTCAGATTTTCACCTGCCAAGTATTCCAAGTAAAAGCAGTATGTGCGATGCTAAAACGCTGCATGCCCTTTGCTTTTGTTACCAGAAATAACTGTGCAGCAATAATTAAATTGATATTACAGCAGTGTGTGTGTGCAGCCATGGTGAAGGCAGAGTTGCAGTTTCCATTATAAACCCCAATATTCAAAAGTTTACAAGGGGCTGTAAAACTGGCTCACTGAGGAGAACTTGGCGCACAGAGCTGTCAGCCAGGGAGCAAATTATTTTTACCATATTTAAAAAATAATTGGTTTGGCTCTTTTAAAATCATACTAAAGTTTCTTAAAGAAAACGAGGTTAACACGTCTGAATGCTTTTTAGTTCATGTCTTCCGTTTTTACAAAGAAACACTGATCTCCTAGTCAGCTAGTCTGATTGGGAAAATAAACAAATAATGACCAACATATTCAGTCATAAAAAACAGCTTAGCAGGTACATATTCTGAGTGTGCAAGGATTCAGACGTATTGCTCTTTGCTTGGACAATATGCCTTCGAGATAGAATTCACACGCTGCTTGAGACTGAAGAAATCAGAAAAAGAACTGTTTCATGCTAAATTACACTCACGATGGTAAAATTCACAGTCTGGACAGAATGGCAAGCAGGTGTCTAAGATGCTCAGCCCGCACATGGGCTCTTTACCAGTCAGTGACTGAAATGAAGCACGCCTAGGCTAACCCTAATTTAAGGGCTCCTCAATTTGGTTCTGCCCATTCATCCCTACCAGCACAGCAGCAGCATAGGCAGCAACTGAGAAGCCCTCTGAAGAGCCTGTCTGCTATTACTGGTACATAAAGCATAGCTCTGACCCTATGGAGCGAACTTTTGAGACAATCACTTACCTCATCTACATTCTGCCCCTCCAGCATACATACCACTGGGATGCCATTTGCAACAGGTACACTAAATCTGTGCATCCCTGTTTTTCCTAGGTATACTTGGAAAAGAAACCACCACTGTATCTCCTGCTATTACCCTGCGGCAACCAGGCTTTGCTGGATTTGCCAGGTCTAAGTCTGCCATGTTTGCCACCTAGTGAATAAGAAACATAGTAAAGAGGAGGAAATAATATACCTGGCTGATGGAGCATGGTGCTTTTCAGATCAACTTTTACTGCTACTGTTAATAACTGATAATGTGCCAGCAAATGCACTGCAGAGTACTGAAAAAAGCTGTGACATCTCTGTAATAATCTCTGTAATCTTAGTACAGCTCTGGATTACTTCATTTTTACTAATGAATGGGGAGAGATGGAGTTGACACTGTGTGAGGCTCCAGCCTGCTGGTCTCTTCTTAAAATGGCTTCAGTTGAAGCAGGACTTGGTACTCCATCTTTAATGGACAGACTTCCACATCTTTCAAGAAGCAGTTTTCTTTAACTATGCACAAAAAAAGTCCTGTCCTAAATACATATTTTATACAACACACCAAAGCACTCAAGTAATACATATGCTGGGTTGAAATGGCTTGTTGGGAACTGCTGCAGTCTGCTGAGCATGTTGTACGGATTGGGAAAAACTCCTCAGAGATTCCCATGTAAAAGTTATTCTATGAGAATGGGAAAAGTTTCCTTCTGATATTCACCTTGCTACTGGTACTGACTGGAGGAGTACGCGTGGGCATGGACCTAAGCCTGGAATACTCATTGATATGAGTACCCCTGGATTGTGCCAGTGGAAACCATCATTCCAGAAACGCAGCATTCCTGACGGGTGAGGTGTGGCAACAGCAGAGGTGAGATGCGGCACAGAGCCCAAGCTTGCTCCCTGAGACATAACCATTAGGCTGAGCTCTGTGCCACTTTGGTAGGACCATGGGAGAGGCAGGGAACAGGAGGAAAAGAGCACAGCTGGGCTGCTGGGACCAGCTGGGCAGGTTACAACCCACACTGGGAATGACGGGGATGCTGAAGAGGAGAGAGGACGGCAATGAAGGCCGGTGGAAGAGCAGTGGGGAGCAACCACTTTGAAGAACTGGTGCACTGAGCTCCATGACATCTCCTGTGATACTCAGTGAATTTCTTAAACTTTCAGATGCTGGAGCCAAATGCATATATAAAAGTATTAGAATACATCACCATTAAACTATTTTTAAAGGCAAAGCTCAAAATCCTGAAGGCAAATATAAAAGCAACCTCTCTTTTAATTCTCCTACAATTCTTGGCCAAACTCATGAAGCCTGGTGTATGCGTTCTCCTTTAGAAAAACTGTACAGATACAGAAGGCAATGAAGCATTTTCCAAAATCACATATCTAGTTTTTCCTAAGAGAGCTTTTGATATTTTAAGAGAAATGTCAATTAAGGGACAAAGAATAGGAACACCTAGGAACATAAACTATTTTTACATTATCACCATACATTTATATTTTACATTACCTATGAAGTGTTGACTATGCCTATCTGTTCTACAGTTTGCTGGACCAGCTAAACAGAAATTACAAACATATAAAGTACTTTCAAGTAAAATACATAATTTTACTGTACTTCTAATTCACTTTTGCCTTTTAATCGTAATTCAGACCTTACTAAATTATTCACCTCCATTCTTCTATTAAATCATCTTTTCATCTTTTAGCTAAAAGAGACAGTGTGTTAATCCATTTCACCTCAACAGCACAAGGGCTTAGCACATACCATACGTAGAAATGCTCTTTAGCATCCTCTTACTCTCACCTCACAAAACAAAAAAGTGAACATGCAATTTGGCACAAAGCTCCCAGCTGAAGAAAGGCCCCAAATGACATAAAAGCAGATGTTACAGGCTGGGGCTGAATTGTAGTAAATAGCCTCTCATCATGAGCGCTATCCCGTCTGCCTAACACAGGTATATTCTACTGCAGCACCTTACTCAAATAAATATGTATTTGCATAGCAAACGAATTGACTTTTTAATATAAACAAATGATGCAGTATGATTAATTATCAACTGACTGCCTAACAAAATTACATCTCAAAAGTAATATTTAACAAAATCCTGTATGCGTTTATCATGTACTAATTTTGTAGTGTCTGTTAAAGGAGAAATTTTCCATGTGACATAAATAAGCACTTTCATCTGGGGGGAAGAGGGATGAATGACGTAATCCTGCTTGTTGCCAATTTGAATTCACTGTGCTCTCAGAAGGACTTCACTGACAACCAAAAGCACCTGGAGCTCAGAGACCTCACAGAGTTTCCAAGCAGTTGGAGCAGGGCTGTTAAGGTCTCTCATAATGAAAACGAGTGACTGGAAATCTGGTATGCTCAATCCTCTGCTGTTAATTACAATAATGCCTAGTTTAGTTGATTACTAGTATCAGGTTATTAGCAAAATCTCTGCATCATTATTCAGATCTCAAATGCTATCCTTTCTCCATTACCCCTTTCCTAAAAAGGTAAGAACAGGCATTCCAGTTAGACCACCAAGGCCAGTATTCCATCTGAAATGGTTGCCAGTAAGGAACACTTTGGGAAGAGTGTAGGAGTAGGACAAGCACATAGTAATACTTCTCATTGTGCTTCCTCAGTTTTCAATGATTTATGCCTCTGGGACTTCCTGAACTTAAGCTCTGGTATTGAACAGCCCAAGATAAAAATCACATTCTTTGACTCTTTGAATTTCCATAAAAACTTTCAGTCTCTGCTACACTCTGTAATAAGGGGTTTCAATACACCTTGTGTGATAAAGCATCTTCTTTGGTTTCTTTCAGACCTACCAGCTAGTAGTTTTATTAAATGTCTTCCAGTTCTGTTACCAGAAGAATGACAGTGAACATTTCCCCTTCTGTGTGTCACGACTGACTTTTGAGATCCCTGAAACACATCTTTTCCAGTCTTCATCTCTTCTTGAGTCTTCATACCCTCCATGCTCTCATTTTTGGAGAGCAGATGAAAGCCTCCAGGATGGCTGAGGAAGGCTTAGTGAAGTCTGGAGGAGACCTTAAGTTTCCTTTGGCTGTGTCTAGACTGAGTGGCAGCTGAATGCTGTGGTGTGCCGACTGGCCAGATCAGAGATGTGACTTGAGGACACCATGGCTCCCTTCTGGCCCACGCATTCTCGTTTCCTTTGCAAGGAGAAAAGTGTGTGTGTCTGGGGGGAGGAGAGAGTCAGAGGCTGGCCTGTTCCTGGGTCTTGCCTGGATGTGAATTTGGAACATGGCTGGCATGCGCATCTGGAGTTAGCAGCTCTCACACACTCTCAAGTCCACTAATTTAAATGTACCCTTTTTATTCCCATAGCCTGGCTGCTTGGGTAAGGAACAATTCCTGTTGCTCTGAGGGTCAAGCAGCACATGTGAAGTCACCCTGAATTTGTCCTTTATAACCCAATGGAGAACGGCGTTGCTTTTCTGATGCTAGCATGAACTCAGGCATCCTAAAAATCCTGCATGCCCTTGCAGCGCACAGCTCTAGGAAGAAGCCTGTTGCTATCTCCACCTTCCCAGTGCCAGTAACTTAACTTTGCCACAAAGACGGGGAATGAACTATATGGCAATAGCTTGAAACATGGCACCAGCTCATCCCTTTCACCCCTTTCCTCCTCTGGCTTGTTGACCGTAAACCTTTCCCGTGACTGTCCAGAAGATGTAGCACATTTTGGAAACATCTGCACTGGAATTGCTGCACATCTAGTCTCTGTCCTCCCCTGCAAAACATTGGCTTGGCTGCAGTCTTTCCTCAGGACCTCTGGTTTCCTCAAAGGTTCATTCTGCAGATGGGGGATGAGATAAGGTAAAACCAGGGACAGCCATGCAGGCTTTACCTTGTTCTCCTCCAGGTCTACAGAGATTAATTAGAAACAAGAACACAGCCCGTGGCTGTTTCACCGAGTAACCAGTGCTTCCAAGACTAAGCATGCAAAGTACATATTCTCGAGGATCTATTTTTGTTTACAGCTTGTTTGCTTTTTAAACTGAGCTTCTCAAATTCCCATAAAGGAATCATGTACAGCCTATACAGGCCCAGCTAAATTAGTTTTGCAGCAACCCGCCTCTGCCCCGAGCTGCTCTAAATTGCTCCCGATGATATTCCATGATCTGTCAAATGGTAACATGGTCTTCCTGCAGTTAAACTGTCCCCTTCAGCCAAGAAGACATGAGCTCAAAAGATCTGTTTTATCTTCTGATAGCTTTAGTATCTGGACCTAAATTGGAATTAGAGTGGAATTTTGTGGTGAAAACAGAAACTCTGTCACCACATTGTCTCTGCATAGAGCCCCACATAGATTTGCACACTCAATAGATGTTTATGTGCACGGTAACACTTGCTGTTCTCCAGAGAGTAAAACAAATGGGGAAATTAAACCACCATTGAGCTATATTAACATGAGAGAAGCAGGCACTGTGTTATTTGGCAATGCCTTCATGGCTTGAATTAACCTGACCATAAATATATTTTTAAAAATGTGTGACTGGTTCCCCATCTTTGCCTAGAACCTCCTTAAAATATTATATAAATCTACTTTAACACTGCACAACTTCACAAAACACTGTTTAAAGGCTTCGTGTCTATGGTGCAGCAGTTGATGGAGAAGGAACAACCCTGTAGGGAACAGGACTGGTAGATCTTGATGCTGTTCCTGGTTATGCTTAAGACTTTCTGTACTTCTCTGAGCAAGACAATGACTAATTTTTGCTGACCACAAAAGGAGATATTACTGCTTTGTATCTATTCCATTAATTAATTAATATGAAAAGTTTGTAATTTACAGAACTTACTTGCAACATGCTAAGGGTTATTATCTTTCACAGGCGCATATATATATATACACACATATATGTTTGATAATGGAAACAGAGATGTAGATACGTATGCTGCTATGGAATTGATGATGTGCTGTTATGGGACAAATCGTCCTACACTCATGTTCATTAAAAATGCTAATATTTCTATTCAATGTTCAGAAAAGTTCTCGTACAGCATACTACCATGTACTGGCACACCTGAAGCAGGTAAAGAACTGACAGAAAGCACACAGAAACAGCTGCAGTTTTTCTGCATATAAGAGAAATTATAAACTTGACTTGTCTCATGTTAAAAAATGTTAAAGTTGGAGACACACTTCCAGTCCAGGAGTCCCAGATACTTCACATCAATCAAAATACAAATTCTTTACTGTAGAATATATTGGGACTTCTATTTCAGCTGTAATTTCTTATTTTTGAAATTTTAACTATAATATAGAAGCATACTAAACTAGAAATTAAGACCTTAAGAGCACTTGCAGTGAGTCAGAATAAAAATCTATTTCTAGAGCAGTGCCAGCTCAGTGGCTAATAACGGATGCTGAGGAAAAATACATGTGGCAAACATCGAATGACACTTCCTGCATTTTTGAAGTGGGAGATGGCATTAAGTCCATTGAGTTTAAAAATACCTTCTGCATAAGGTCTGTAAAAATCCTTTTTCTATATCTAACTTCTTTTGTCTAATTTGTCTAAGTTTTGTAAACCAATTTACACATCTGACATGAAGAACTTTTAAAGAACTCAACAGTTTAACTGTGTTGTGTTTGTTTTTACCATAGCCATTTCTGTTGGTCTTCTAGTTGTTGTATTTTGAGAAGGAATAAATAATGATTTTCCATTCACGTCCTATACACAGTTGATTAGACTTACAGATCTCTGTCGTATTTCTCTCTTATTTGTAGTTGAGAAGACTTGGTCAATTTATCTCCCCTTGTGGAGAAATGATTCTGTAATTATTTCTTAATTTTCACGTTCTTTTTCCTATCAATATTGTACTTACCCAAGTTTCCACAATTTTATTCTTTTTCGTCGCTTATATCTCTTTGCCTGGTGTGGTGATCAGACCTACTGGCCTGTACATCCCCTTCTCTGCTGCTAAACCACCTACTCTATGCCTTATGGCTAGGGCTCTGCTGCAGGAAGTTTGGAAATTTCATACTTCAGTTTGATCTGCCATCTTTGGAGAACACTATTTCATCCTGACAATTTGTCACTACTAATTTCTTGACCTGTTTGAAAACTTCTTCACCTGCATTTCAGCATCAGATAGCTCCCCAAAATCACTCCCTGTAAAGGTAGGTTATGGCTTGGAAATAATCTTAAATTCTTCTAAGGTGCCTAGAATTCATCTCTCTACTCCTGTGGCATTGCCTTACTTAAGCTCTCCTTTTACTTTTTCAAGATTCATTGCCTCTACAGACTCTTCAATGACCTCCTGTTTCCAGCATGTTTGAAAGTGTTTTTATTAGTACTTCCAAGACTTTAACAGGCTGTTCCTCAGCACCTTTTTAGGATTGCTTCATCAATGCTTTCCATTTAACATGTTTCACAGTTAACATAAACGTATTTTCCTTTCTTCTTCATTTGGAAAAGACTTCTACCTTTTGAAGACTATTTATTTAAAATCATCCTCTCCACTCATCTCCTTAAAAATGGCAGCCTTTTCATAATCCTTCTGAAGTATTTTTGATAGCTGTTACATACATACTTTGAACACTTAAGATGTCTGCAAGCAGTCTTCCTAGTGAGTGAAAGTCAGTTCTCCCTGTTAACTCTTCCTTTTAATTCCCTTTTAACCTCAGTGTTATGCTGTTCCTCCCATGAGCTCAGATATGACTGCGTGTGGAGAAATTACAGTGAAGTAGAACAAGGATGATTCAGTAGGACATCTTTGTATGACTATTACTGTATGGATTTTATATATGCTATTTTTATATAGGATAACGTGAGGATCCTTTTCCCGAGAACCAATAAAATGCTCTTTGCTCTGGAATTCAAGTCCAGACCCAAGGAGTGACTGGGTATTGCTGCGCTTTAAATGCTGGTTGATTCCTTTACATCAGATGAGTCTGCAGCATCAGCTTCAGCTCCTCATTAATAGTATTCCTCAGTTCAAGTCTGTGTTTTTGAGGATTTCAGAGAAAAGACGCTGGAGCCTGTATTTAAATCCACTCTTCAACAGCTTTAGGCAAACTAGTGGAGCAGTGTGGGCCAACCTGCAATTCTTCAGGCTATGATAAAACGCTTATTTGCAAGCAGGATACCATTTCAGAGGCTGTTTATCCAGCACCTTTAATTAATAACTTTTAGTTTCATTAAGATTCTACACATGTATTGCTTTTGTCAATAATGTTAATCACTGCTTCAGGTCATTGCTTTCCCACATAAATCAAATATTTCTATCATCAGTCACCTAACAAAAATGGTGGCAATAACCAATTTTGTGAGAAAACTAATTTAGAGGTGCTGGGTTTTTTGCTGTTATGGAGAGGGCTTGACCTCATTAATTCTTCAGTTAGAATTTTGCTTCCAGAAATACCTGCTAGGATTATTTCACAGGTTCATTTTCTAGTTCTTAGATGTCTAATTGCCTAATTTGTAGATGTGATCAGGTAGTTAGTTTTCTAAGTACCATAAATGGCAACCACAATTATTTCCTGAAGCAAATTTGCAGGCAAAAAAGGAAGGTTATTTTCCAAAAACAGACTAGAAATGTGTTTTCAATTGTAGATAAAAGCATCCCCAGCCACACTAAAACACTGCCAGAGGTGTCATGCTCAAAGTGGCAAAGGCTAGGTTCATAATTGTTAGATATTGGCTATATTTAGTGAAACTGTAAACCGTACATGGTGACAAGTACTATGCTATTCTTGGCCTTTTCAAAACTTTTCTGAATTATGAACCGATTACCAAACCTAAAAAAGAATTGGACAAATGCACCTAATATACGTTTGCCTATTTGTACTTCACTGTATGGTGTCTCTTGCATGTGTATCTGTGAACAAGTGTAATACAAGTGAAGCCTCCCCTTCTTCTATGAAGACAGTGAGTGTGATACAAATGATACCTTGAGCTACTCCTTTTCAACTTCTGGCCATTTCAATAATGCCATAGACTCTAATCCATCATCCTCAGGTCTCTATTTTCTGTAGATTAAAAGAATAAAATGCAAATAGCATGCAAGACAGACATATATAGTCATATATGTCATAGTTATATGCAGATGTACATAGTGAGATAAAGTTACCCTTCGACAGGCGATTTGGGCTGTACACAGCATAATGCCTTGCCACTGACATCAAGACTCCTTAAAAATAAGAGGTTTGATTATGGGAGCTGAACAGTGACCCTGCTGGCAGCACCTATGACAACCCTGGTAGATTTCAGCATTGCTGCTCTTCAGTTTTCTGATGATTTATTCCAACTTATTAAAAATGTTTTTAAGTCATGTGTGCAGCATGCTGGACTCCTCAGTGAGTATAAAAAGCAGTAATTTGGTGGAGCTATTGCAGCTTTGCAGCAAAGGAATCTTGTGCAAACTCTTCTCCAGCTTCACTTACTCACAACCTGGCTTCTGTCCCTAGCGCTTAGCACCCTTGTAAAAGAGAAGATCACAGCAACACAGACCCCTAGATTCTATGAAAACATTAGACTGTGTCTGTGAAATCTTTCCATGGGAATAAAAATTCACAACAGACAAAAGGCATTTTGCCTGATTTTGCCTTGGACAGTAATGAAGGAAAACTACAAAATCAACACTCTCAAAGCACAGAGGCAAAGCCTTTAAGTTCCACGTCGTTAACTCAGAGTCCCATCTGTCGAATGCTGGAACTGGGAAACTGAAAATCTGACTCAATGTAAAGCACTTAATTGTCATTAGATGTAAAAGTGAAAGGTATCTCTGCTACACTTCCTGTCCTGGAACTTTCAATGGAACGTATGGCCCAAGTGGGTGGAAAGCCTGTATGTGAAAATACAGATAGGGTTAGTTCTCTTTCCAGCAAGACTACGAAGAGTAACTTACTGATCAAATGAGGTTGGAAACTCACAGCACACCAGATATGGTCAAGGAATGTCAGGGTTTTAGCAACTGCTGATTAGTTACAGAGACCTAAACTTGCTTACAATTGTTGGTTATCTGGTACCCATTAGGGTTAAACTCGTTATAAAGAATCAACCCGTCTCTACCAAGAGGGAAGGAAACAAAGAGAAACTGGAAAAAAGTATCTGGTCTCTTAGTGGTAGATGCCCTTCTAGCTGGTATTATTAAGGGACAGAATTATGTTGTGGTGCTGAGTACCTACGATAGGAATGCTATCTGAATACTCCCTGAGTGATACTAGTGTAAAGTTTGCTGGGTGACGATGCTTGAACCAGCTCTGTGTTATTTCCTTTTCCCCTTAACCAGGGACACTAATAGCAGAAATATTCTGTGTCATTGCTCTTATATAAGAGTTCTCCTCCTACACCAACATTTTAGTCAGAGGGCAGGTCAGTGGGCAAAACATGCTCATGACTACTCCCTTTGCTGAAGAAACACTTGCCAAATTGTAATGGGAGAAATTTTGCATTTGCCTTTTGGGTTGAGTGGTCTGGAGGCTCTGGAAAGGAGCCAAAGTAGAGTGGGACAGCTCTGCTGGCCACGCTGAACTGCGGATCAGCCTGTGAGCACTGTCTTCAGGGCTGCTCAGCACCACTTCCCAAATGAGTAACATCTTAGACAGCTGATACCTTCACTGACTCTCCATTTAAACATGCAAGATTAAACTCAGAATTCTGTGAGTTTATAAACTCTGAGGTTTCCGCCTGAGTTTTGTCTTTTTTATGCCACTCAAACTCAAATTTTCTCTGTTCTTTCTTTGAGCAGCCCCCCCTCCCCCCTGTTGTGCTTCCTTGCTGCCATAGAACCGCACAAGTCTGGAACTGTGAAAGACTCCTCACCTCATCCACTGTCCATTGACTGCAGGAAAGCTCACTGACTTTCTAGTACGTTTTTTTATAATGCAATGTAATCTCGTGCTTTTTCTTACCCTTTCTGGCTTTGCTCATTTTCCTTTATGTTGTACAGTAGATTGCAGGCTATCTTTCTTTCCATTTGTCCTTAGTTTCTGTTTCCTCTTCCCTTTAAGCCACTCTTTTCTCTTTTTCTTTCTGTGATGCCTCTGCATTTTCTCTTTTCCCCTTTCTCACACTAAATCTCTGCCACTCAGTCCTGTTTTATCACCCCATCTTCACACAAGAGGGCTAAGTCTCCTAATCAAAGACATAGAGAAAATATAAAGTATGATACTGACTACTTTACTTGTATGCATTATCCTCAGGTTTTTGACTGTCTAAAGAGTATGAATCTTCCTTTACCAGCCCTTTCACTCTGTCTTGCTCTGAAAAAGAGAAAGAGCGTGTTCTTCTTTGTGCCTTTTCTTTTTGTGCATGCTCAGTCCCACTGGGCTTTTCTGACTTGTCCGCCATCAGTCAGATGCTCTTTCTTACTCTACCTCTTCTCAACCAGGTTTTTTTCCAATTTCTGAGCAGAAACCCAGGGTCGAAAGAAAAAGCAGAACAAAGAAACTAGGTGTTGGGAAAAGCTTTGAAAAATAAGAAGGCAAGGCAGACAGGAAGAGTATTCATGTGAACAGGAGGTTTTAGCAGGAAAGAGAAACACGCTTTCCTAAGAGGGAAACATGTCTCATTGCTCAACTAGCTGAGGCAGATGGAAATTCATTGCCAAGAAGAAAGTGACTCCATGAATCATAAGAGAACAAAAGTATCAGAAGGGCATCGCAGACTTCTCATTACTTTTCTCTTTCCTTGTAAGCCTACAAAGAAACTGAGGCAGGGAAATGTGTGTGGACATTAATTATTCTGCTTAGGTCTTGATGAGCTAGAGCATCTTAAGATGCCTTATATGTCCATTTTCCTTCACAGAGCACACGCCTCTAAGAGTGAATGCAAATGCTGTACTGTTGTCAGGACTGGTCCTCGAGGACAATGCAAACCTGAGAAAGAGTAAGGGTGACCAGTGGCTGCAGAGGCCACCTGGCTTCATATTTGTCAGGAGTGACAGCTGTGACACTGGGAGAGATGAGGCAGACCTGGAGAAATGCTGCTGTGGAAACTTTCCTAGGCTAGGAAAGTACGAACACAGCAACCTGGTGTGCTTCTAGCGAGCATCTGAGGGGAGTGGGTTGGGTTCCACCAGTGCAGCAAAAAGCAGTGGGAAATTAAGGAAGAGCTAACCTTGCTGCAATGACTGCTGACCACAGAATAGCAGGATATCCCCTCAGCCAGTGGGGTATTGGTACACAGAGCTGAGCTTAACTCCAATTTCACTTCAGTTTGATAGCTCTCCTTCAAGTGTCTCAAAGCAATGGTTTCCAGTACAATCCTGGGGAGTCTGCTCCGTGACCTAAGAGATTTTGCTTTTTCCTGATACTCAATTTAAATTTTCCTTTGTTCACTTTTCCCTCTTACATCCACTTTATCGTTTAGCTTTTACTGGGTCCTTGTACATCTTTATATTAAGTGTACCAAAAGTGCTGAACCTCTGCTAACAGCTTTTAAAGCATAAAGCTACAAGCATTTCAGATACTGTTCTGCATACTGCCTCTCAAGCCTCTGATGGAAAAAACCCTTTAATTCCAAAAATCCTTGAATCATTAATTTTATTACTGTTAAAAAAATATAAATAGCAGCAAAAGTTAAAAAAATCCTAGTATACTTAATAAATCATTGTATCTTTGCTACTGCATTATATGGGATACTTTAAAAAGAACATATTTTTCTATTATTTCCTACCTCTCCTAGAAAAAATGGCTAAAGAAACAAATGAAACTCCATAGCCACATCTATTTCTACTATAATAAATCATTAAGGACTTTTTCTATGGAAGTGTATTTTCAGCCCTGCTCATTTAACACGTGCAAAATTCCTTCCTGGGAAAGAGAGTAGCAAAAATCACTGGAAAAAAAAGTACTGAAAACCAGCTACATATCCATTGCGGGTTTTCTGCATTCATTTTCCGACTCATTACTACTAGTTCATCTATTACTGTTGCTATGATGATTTTTCATACATAAAAAGAAAATTTTTAAAAGCCATAAAATTCAGTTACTGCTATGTGAAGGAGGTGATTTTAACCATGACAGGCCAAGATAACTCGGCAGTACTTCTGCCTGACCTACAAGTCACTTACAAATAGATGAGAGAAACACTTGGAAGTCCGACTGAAGGAAAATGGTTTTCATGTAAAAGAGCCTGTCATCTTCAATTTAAACACAAAAACATTTTGCAACCCAACCTAAGAGACAAATGCATTAAAATCAAAGTTCTGGACTTTAGCTGAACAAACAGCTTTTATTGCTTAGCTCTGCTAACTGCATTCTAGTCCTAAAGAGCCATTTTGGTAGTAATAGCAAACTGACAATTTTACATCAGCACCTAATTACTATTCACAAATCTCCACTGACCACCACAGAAGGCAATGTTAATAAAGGTCAAAATTACCATCTATCTGCATATTCTCCTGTAAGAACTGTACTGTAATGCATCAACCAGTCCAATTGTTTCATATATTTGTAAAAATCTAATTAACCCACACTAAAGTCAGAGAAAACACTTCCACAGATTTTAAATACTTGAGTCAAGCCTAAGAGATGAAGATACAATAGGTTCTTTATCAAATATTTTAGTTTGATATTAAATTATTTCCATTCCTTTAAAGAGTACATTAGCTGACTTATTAAATCAACTAGTTACTCATTTAAAATTACTTCCTTAGTTTGTGGTACTAGGAAATGACTCTTTAACAAGTATTCTTGAAAGTGTATCATTGCTCATTTGCTCGGTAAGATAAGTCGATGCCTTTTAAAGCAGCATATCAACTTACAATTTTTAAAATCAAAACTGAGGCAGCAATTAGCGTAGAAGCATGCAAACAAATAAAAGACAGGATTGTTCAATTCTGATTACCTACCTAACCTTAACTCTTCTCACTAACCCCGCCAAACATTTACCTTTCATATTTATTTTGTAAAGTGCTACATTACCATTATTCTCCTGAAAGAGATTAGTTGCTGCAAAACTTCCTCTTCCTAAGCACTTCAAGCAAACCAGCACACTTGTCAGTGAACTTAATGGGAAAGTCACAGGGTGCTGAATGCCACATGCAGGACATGGCACATTAAATGCAGTCCCAGCTGCATGCACGCAGAGTGAGATTGTTTGCCAAATCATTAAACATCGCTCTTAGTGTATTCTACACCTTTTTATATATTCTGTACATGGCACTCCATATTATTTATTCCATATATATGATTCCATAATTTAAGGACTGGTATCGCATCATTTTCTATTTAGAGTTACAGTATTTTTGTGACTAAGGACATAGAAATAATTGTTGATAAATGCCGTTGGGTTGTGCATGGTGTGAGGAGCAAGATGGACCCCTTTTCTGCAAAGAAATATGAAGTTAAGTAACTTTTCTACCACCAGGTAGAAAGCAGTGATGCCCTCCCTCCTCACAACCTGTGAGCTGAACTTGACCCACAGACAGCTCAGCCTCCAGACCCATTAACAGAGCTGCCACAGTGACTCCAGACAAAATGTAACCCACCAGCTGAAATGGCGTCAGAAAGGTTGGCCAACTCTCTTCAAATTATAGCATGGTACACATTTAAGATTCAAAGACAAGCTGTTCGAGGATGAAGTAAAAACCATAATTAAAAAGAGAAAAAAAACCCAAGTGATTTCACTAGGAAGGTTAAAATTTTGTCCCTGCTGATGTCTATAATGAAAAGTAACTTATTAAAAAATACGGTTTTAGTATCAGGGGTGACTATTGCAGTGTCTCTACAGGAAAGGCCGTCACTAAAATTTTGGTTGTGAGGAAAGGGACATCAGAACAAGGTAAAGTTGAATGACCTTAAGTAAGCATTTGTATATTTTCCAAGCTTTGGGAAACAGCATATGGTGGGGTATTGGGTTGTTTGTTTTGGGGTTTTTTTTCCCCAAACATAATGTGAATATTGAGTCTCTCAGGCTTAACAACATTAGGATTGAAAAGTCTGAACTTTGATATTATTTTCTATGCAATTTAGTATTTCCTATTTCTATACAATTTAAAACAATTTCATTTTCTGTACAATTTAATATTTTCTATTTCTAAGTTATATTAATATTTGCATACTCTACTATTTATAATAAAAGACTCTAGCCTTGGGATTTCTTTGGTTTGAAAATGCGTCTATCTGTCTGTCTGTGTGTATATGTATGTAAAAGAATTGCTCAAATACTGGCACTTCTAAGGACCTCACAAGCCACATACTGGTCGATCTGTTCTTTCTCAGATGTCATCCAGTTCACACAAAGACTCTCGTCTCATTCACCATTTCATTCTGATCAAATCATATCTGACTGATACTGACATGACTCCTCAACCACAGCCACTCATTGCCTCCTGATGTCTCCTTCACAAAAATAAAGGCATTATTCAGGTGTCACAAAATGACTGCAAGCCCTTATGCAATTTTGTAACTTACATAAATATACAATAATGCACTCATCGGCCATGGAGGTTTTACATATGTAACATCTGAAGGATATTTAACTGGACAAACAATAAAATGCATTTCCACTAGCCTCTGGAAGTACTCTTCACCAAGGCTAATGGAATAAAATACTCATTTAAGAAAGAGAAGCAGCTAAAGAAAGGCTGAAAAACAAAGCTCCTTACTTGGAGCCTGTGAATTGAGCAGTCCCAGCTGCATTAGGCCCCAGCATGCAGCGGGACTGAGGTAGAGGTGTGGATGAAGAGGGTCCCTGCCCACGCCACTTGTCGCTGCTGTTTGCATTAAGATGTTTCACGTTGTTGCTGGTGTCGTCATGCCAGGTACAGTTACTGTGAAACCGAGACTGAAATAACCACCCACACCACAGCTAAAATACAACTCTGTGCCTATAAAGGTGAATGCAACAACTGCAAGCAGGATTTCAGAGTGCTTTGGGTGTGTGCATGGACTGGGAATGTGAAAAGCATGTATATTTGCATTTATCCACTGACAGCCATAGATTTTCTAGGTACCTGATAAAAGCAGCAGGTTTTCTTTTTATCCACTTTGTCCTTTCTGGCATGCAAAAACCTCAGCAGACACTACCTGTTGATACCTGCACATTTCCTCACAAAGCTGAAGGTTTTGCTCTTTTATCTACAAGGCCCACGGAAAAGCAGCACCTACTAGGGTAAAGAGGACTGGAAAGAGGACTGCAGCAACCTGCAGCAGGCTGGAAGACCTGGCCCTGGGGGAAAAAAGGAAAACACCATAGGCTAACACGGGAAAGAGGAACCAAACAAGAACTTATAACTAATCCTCTCATTTCTTCATGGCATGGCTTTGTATCTGGACCACATAGGCAGCTCAGGAGATGGCTGATCACTTGATGCACCAGTCAATGAGGAAATGTGGTTAATCACCTCAATTATACATCTACCCTAGTTCAGTAAATATTGCCCGCTAGGCTTGAAAATACGCCACATCCCTGAAAAGATGTCAGTGCCACTGCAACAACCCTAAAAACTTATCCTGTCCAGTACATTTACACTGATAAAACCTTAATTTTCAAGCACCTAAAGAAACCATACTGGGGCCACGGTTGCTAAAAATGCCTAATGTTCAAAAGGGGAAAAGCACCATTCTGATAAACAATTACAAAGGATACACAAGAAATCTGATTAAAATGGTCTGCACAAAGGACTCTGCTCCCCAGAAGGACTGTTTTACCTCTTCTCTCAGCTCATCAAAACGAAGAGCAAACTCACACTGGACGTTTCCTCAGGATGGATAAATCAAGAGTCAGGAACCCCACCCAGCCAGTCCCGCTGCCCGGGAAACACCCTATTTGTTGTTCGTACTCCAATACCAGTTGTGAGAAACCGTTCTGTTGTCACAGGAGCAGCAAACAGAAAATTCCTGTATGAAACCCAGTGCATACAACTACATTAACAGGCTATGGCTGGGCACAGAGGATGTAATTATTGTAACTCCAGGAAGCAGAGAGTCCCTGTTCAAACTTTGAAATGCTAGGAAAAAAATGAGACAAATCCTAGGGGAAATATTTCTGAGAAACTAAGAAATAGCACCCGTGGGAAACTAAAGGGTAAAGGAAAATTGGAAAGCATGTAGGGTTAGAATGACTGGCCCACACAGAAAGCCCTCCTGTCGTTATCTGAAGAAGGAAATGAGAGTAAGACAAAGATGTGTGAAGAACACAAAACAAAATTATATAAGGCAAGATCTACCATCACACATCAATTTTATGAATTTACATGTCCATAACTATGAGTGCTGTCTTGAGGTCTGATATGGGAAGAAGCTGAAGAAAAAGCATGGAGAGAGGGAAGCTCCACAAAGGATACGTTGCCCATTTAGTGAAGTCTCCATAAACTTGCTATCCCTTTCTAGGTGCTTTTCGGTCAAGATGCCCAGGGACTGTCCTGCAGGAGAAGATCAATGCCATGGGGAGATGAAGTGGTCGCAGGGTGGCAGCTACCCATCTGAAGTGAACTGGGGCCATGAACTCTGCCCAGAGCTTTGAACCAAGGCCAAAGCACAGGCACGGAAAGACTTATATCTCTGTTAGCAGCCAGGAAGAAGCATAAGAAAAAAGCTCCCAGAGCTGATGTGATTTGTAAGCTTCTCCAGCAACTTGCGCAAGGAAGAAGAATGAGGACTACAGAGATATGAATGCAAAAGGATGGCCACAGAAACTACTTGCTTGTCATGGACTCAGTCCTGCATCTCCTGTCTTGTTTAAACTACCGACTCTGATGTATTGGAGGAGAATTAAAAATCTGTCCACTCAGTGAGGACATAAGAAAGACATTGCTGAACCTTAAGGACTGCCATGACCCTTTCAAGTGGGGCTTATGAGTCCTACTAAGCAGCAGAAGTGAAAGAAGAGCCATAAACCCAAATCTGATGTTGGAAGTAAGAAACATAATCAAAAATATTTGGGAACTTTCAGCATCAAAGGTCAGATTGTTCCTGACAGAATCCCTTCACTGTGTCACTCCAACAGTGAACACAATGGAGTTCACCAGAAATGCTGCTGCTGACAATCTGAGGATGCTCTTGCAAGAAACTCATCACAGCTGTCAGCTACACATCGGTCACACTCGCAATGAAGTCCTGGAGGAACCAATAGTGTCTTTTTCAATAATAGTTATGCCTTGGTGGGTTATGTAATTCTGAAACAACACAAAAGAGGTATCTACTTTCTGACAAAGACGGCAGCTTTAAACAACAACTTCAGCATTTCTAACAGAGGTGTGAAAAATAAATTTCTTGCAGATTCATGTATTTTTATTGCCTCTTCAATGCTAGAACCACACAGGAAATCCTAACAACTGTTCAGCTTCAACCACCTCTGTCAATACTGCACATCATGTGTTTGGGGGTTATTCTCCTCCACTCTCATCCTTCACTAATAGGGTCATTTGCCTGAAAACCTGTTTCTTAAGACTTTGTCTGTTCATTCTGCACCTGAAGTCATAAACCTTTGTTTGCAACATTATGGTCGGTTGCTGTGGAAATCATTATAATGTCATAAAAAAAAAAAAGATTCATAAAAATGCAAGTAGGGAATAAACAGGTTGAGCGGATGAACCCTTAAAAAAGAAGCTGTCTTCCTGCAACTACTCACAGAAATAAAAAATAAAAACCCAAAAACTTTCCCCCAAACCTGATCTATTACATATGTTCACACAGTGCTGTCACAGACCAGAGACAGAATTTCTTTCATGACTTTTGGTCCAGGAGCAACGTTCAGAAATGTCTACTGGCTGTGAATATAGTTATTGTATCTTGATAAGATACTTACAGAACACAGGACCTTACATTCAAACTACTATGAACTTTGTGCTTCTCTTTCCTTCTCAACAGGGAAAGAAACAACTATTCTGTGGCCAATATACAGGGTTTGTGTTTTGTTTCTTTTTTCCTGGAAAACAATGCATTTGGTGTAATGGTAAAAATAAGCTTCTTGATGGATTTCAGATCAAACTAACTAAAACCAACGCCTCTTTATTAAGGTATAAGCAGCAGACTCTTTGTACAAGAGTTAAAAATCCACTTAATAAGGGGGGAAAATCTCTTCCTTTTAGAAGCAAAGAGCACACACAGTGCTGGGATGCCATGTGGCTCTCACCAAGACTTAACAAAACCAGGGTGCTCTGTCCTCCTCTCTTCACTTACTGCTGAGGGTGATGGGCAGCTGAGGTAATGCTGGGGCAACTCTACAATTCATTCCAGGCTTAATCTGCCACAGAAGAAAACCTGGAAGTAGTTAGGACTCAAATACCTGTCATTTCACTACTGTAAATCAGGAAGAACACCAGGAAAGCTGGTCAGCTCCACAACAAATGACCTACCCAGCTGCTTGGCAAGAGGAGCTGCTCTAGCATGCTCTGGCCATTCCCAAATTCTTTATATTGCTCCCCTCCCAGGTGAAACAGAGCAAAAGAGAGACTGACAGCAAAGGTGACACACTTATGTCACACCTGTGCTTGATAGGGAGAAACCTGGCAGACAGCTATTCTTCTTTGATGAACCAAAAGGGCTTTATGGTGACTAGGTCTAATATTTTACTAAATACTTCCGTAAAAAACAAATGGAAGATCCTTAAACTCAATGCATCCCCAATGGATCAACTAAGAATTTGTGCATAAATTGGGCTTTATTATCAACTTACTCACCTGGACAACATTCCCAGTCATTAAAAGATTTAAGATACAACGGGTCAAGTATGTTGACAGATACAGCATAAAAACATCGAAAATTTGGTTTGGAAGGTGCCTAGAGCTTATCTAGTCCAACCTCCTGCTCAAAGCTGAGCCAACTTCTACTTTGAAAGTCAGATCAGGTTGGTCTGGGCTTTCTCTGGTTAACTTTTGGGAATCTTCAATGAGAGAGATTCCCCAGCCTCTCTGCAGAAAGCATCACATGGTCATCCCCTTCCTTGCTCCATGGGAATTTCCCTTGCTGAAACTTGTGGCCATTGCCCCTAATCCTCTTACACCACTAGGTAACTGGGGACATGCCAGGGACTCTGTAGAGCTGTGCAGGTGGGGGATAACTGAGCTCCGTTACTGTCAGGAATGTGGCTAGGGCACAAATTACCCTCTCCATTCACTTGCATCCTCAAAAGTCTCCGATCCCCATGATGTTGAACATAATTTATGCCCACCAGTAGACTCAAGATGGGGAATGCTGATGCAGAATAAAGGTGAGCAACTTGCACATAGGTAAGCACGTAATTGTTTATCACATCTTTCCACGTGTCTTAAGAATAATGCTTTTTCAAGGCTTCAACAAGCAAAATGTATTGATGCTCTATTTATACGGCGGATCATTTATTTCAAGAGGTTACAAGCACTCTGCTTATAGAGTTGGAGAGGTAGTTCTGTTGTTAAGAATTTAAAATGACAATAGTATTTAACTTTGGAAAACAGGTGTTAAAATGTTCTTTAAGAGATAGCTGCATCATCTCCTTGAAATGTATGCTTTAGCTACACAAGCAACAACCACAGATCTGAAATAAGGCGATGCCTTGGACTTGGTAGCTACAGTGTTCATGAAAGCTTTGTGACCTCTTCAATAGAAGATTGCTTTTACTTTCATTAAATATATATATATTATATCCCTAGTAAAAACAACCCAAAAGACATCAAACACCAGAAAAAATACATTGAAATAACATTAAGGATCTAATATAAATCCACAAAAGCCAGGAAATTCAGAGATAAAGAAAGACTTTCAGACAAGGGAAAACTTTCCAATATATTAAACTGGAGCATAAATTCACTTCCTCTTCACATGTTTGCCATCAAGCCATTCCAGACACAGGGGGGAAGTTCCTCCCTGGGGTAACTCAAGTGCCTTCAGCAGTTCTACACCAAGAATCAATTTGGCCCTATAGAATTATGTCTTACTACTTTCTCTATTTCTGATAATTACCAAAAGTATTTGAGTTTAAACAGCAACTTCCTCTCTTACAGCTCATTTTCCCATCGTTCAGAGGCTGCTATAAAACTGAACTTGTGAGATCGCAATAGTTTCCATGATTATAGACTATGATGTCAATCGTGGGGTTATGAATTCATTGACAGACCGACTGGAAGGAGAACCTCTGTGTGGAGGAGAAAATCCACACTCAAGTACAAATATATCTGAGATTAGCAAAGACAACACTGCACCTCACTGGGCACGGTCATTTCCATCTGCATAAATAATATGCTCTACTTTTCACTCGAGCCAAGTATGAAAATGCCCCTTAAAAATGTCTGCTTCGTTCATAAGTCATGCACAGTGCTGATGTGTTGCCACCCAAACTTGGTGCTAGTGCCGCGTGGGCCAAGCTTGATGTCAGCAGTAGTTTAAATCATATGCTGTGTGTCCAATTCTTTGCTGCACTTTCTGGAAGTGCAAAATCCACCGCACAGCTTAAGACAGGATATGAAGGGAATGAAGTGATTTTGAACTGCCTTCAGACTTCCCATGATTCTGCCCTCGTCCTCAGGCTGACACGGCTTTGGGCTCTGGTGTCTGGCTATTCCCCCCTTACAGACCAAGATAACCATCATGAACTAGTTACGAGAAGATCCCCAGGTGTCTGGCTGAGCGATAGGATCCAAAAAAAAGGAATGTGATGGCGAAAACTGGAAGGAGGGGAGACAGTATGCAACGTCCTGAACTGTATCTTTCCACAGCTAATCCGGGTACAGAAGACAACTACCCTGAACCCTGAGATACAAAGCAGAACTGACACAAACAAAAGAGCTTTCTGCATCACTTTTGTTTCTGAAAAACAAAAAATTATCTTTCCTTTCAATTTCTTAGACTGCAAGAGGCTACGACAGACCCCATACAACCATGTAAAATAAAAGTTACATAACTTAGATGCTCTTTCACCCTACACTGAAAGCTCCAATATCAGTGTACAGGTGACAAATGAGCTGACAGTTGGTGAGGTCAGACTCAACCCAAAAACCCAGCAGTGACAATTCCCCATTGCTCGAAGTCTTACAGAGACTTGGGCTCTGTGTTTATTCTTTTACCCGTCTTCTACTCCTTGCTGTAAGAACTTCTCAAAGATTACCTGAAATTTCTCATATTTAGTCTTGGATCAGATGTTTCTTTTGTTGGACAACTTCCAAATAAATCCAGCCAGGCATTTTTTAATTAAATAAATGCCCGTGACAATTTTTCAGTGGCTTTATCATGCTCAAATTACTCAAAATGAGAACTTTTTCAAAGCTTCTATCCATGACATTTACGTAGCCCTGAATGAGGAGACTGAGCAAGAGAAGTATTCAATGTATAAAACGTCGATGTGGAGGAGACAAAAAAACTGAGAATGGATGGAGCTGTGGTTCACCTCTGCCTCTATACTTGTGCAAACTGTCTGCCACACTCACATTGCCAAAGTGCAAAGGAAGGGCAGAATCCTTCCCCTAGTTTTTTATGATAAGGCTACTAAAAACTTTTATGAAAACTAACAAGTCAACAAGAAATGAGGAAGCTAAACACATCAATAGAGTTCCGCCTTCCAGTTATTACACACTCAAGATAATGGCTCCAGGGGGTGTAATGGAGGGTGTACACAGCTCTGCAAGGTACAAAGCTTGCTCTGGGACATTTTTTAATTAACTATTTGAAGTTTTAATCATGCAAAGCAAACCACAATGATTTATAATTATGAAAAAATATAATGATGGCTCTAACTTCTCCCTTAAATAGCTTTCTTCGTGATTTGGAAGGATAGGATCGCTTTTTTGGAAATCAATGCCATCTGGTTTGCCTGCAGAAGCTCTGAGACCTTCTACTTCCTGAAATGAGCAATGAAAGAGAAGAAGTAGCTTCTGCTTGGAGCAAAGTTATTATTAAGTCTATAATTTTGAAATGTTTTTGTGTGCATGTGTGAACTTCAACTACGACATAATTTATTTTTATTGCTGTCTGTGCAATTCCTTTACCTAAGGAATTCTGATCTAGTTTAAAACAAAAAGTACGATGCACAAAACCTTCTCCCTCAAGATACACTGCAGATTAAAGGGCAAATTATTTTCCTTTCTCAAAACCATAATCAGTGGCTTTTTGTTAGCACAATTATGAAAAGGTTTGCAATTTATATATAACCATTTGCAAGTATTTGGAGAGAAAACCTAAGTCAAATCAAGTCAGTTGGAGTCTTGCTATTTAATTCATTTCAATGGAGCCACTACTTTAGACAGTGTTGCCTTAAAAAGAATTTGTTTCAGTAATATACCCTCTGTATGTACATACCTATGAGCACAGCTGAGCATATCCTTAATGAAAGTTACACACACAAGAAAAGCAAGATCATTCATGCCACATTTCAAAACCACGTATTTTTGTATCTTTGAAAAATTTGCTGAATGTTAAAAGCACAGAGGTGTCCATATTCCAGTTTTCAAATAGTCCACTGAAATGATTAAACAAGAAAAAAACTACTTTTAAGCAGCAATACTGTTTATATGGCATACAAGTTGCTTTATAAATAAAAAACATCAATAAACATCTTCTGTGTGTATTTCTGTACAAGTCAAGACCACTTGTTACTCATGCAGTGACTGCTCAAAACTTACTGATGTAAATAACAGACTTATTATATTCATGGATTGATTCAAATATTATTCTTGCTATGTGAGAGTCACCGTAAAGTTTCTGTTCATCTGGTGCCTAACTTGAACATGTATAGATCTTCTTCCTATAAAGACCAGAGTTTTGTGTGAACATGGCTATTTGCACGTTTTATAGAACTTATAACCAACCAGCAGACACAGTTATACATCATATTAGTGGCAGACGGAGAAGGGCTGAAATCCAGGCAACTGTTTTTGTTAGGAGTTTGGCCACTGACTTCAACAAACCTAAGATTTTATCATGCATCTCTTGGCTGCATATGCAATCTACTTGACCAGGGGCACCTCGTGTCACTGACAGACCATTTGTCCGTCTATCTGTCTCAATCAGACTTACATACAAAGCTTGGTAAGACAATTGTTACATGCTTGAATGGTCATCGCTAACTGGAATGGTAAGTTTGCAAAAGAAGCACCTTAAAGAACTGCATACACCTCTGCCTCCTCCAAACAGCCTATGAATGTTAATGAACGTTAATGAACACAAGAGTGCATGCCATGGCAGAGACAGCTTTGTCTTCTCTACATTTTTAATACTGTGATCCAAGTACTGTATGTACTTTGTCAAAGTGTTGTGTGAGCTGTTTTTTCAAGACCCAAAGAGATAGCTGTCTGTGGAAGGAGACTTCTCAAGCAGATTTCTGATGGTGTTTAGCATCATTAACAATGCAGGACGAGCAGCCATGGTGTGAAGGGGTTCTGTGTGAATGCTAAGGAAACCCCAATAACATGGTAACACAGTGCAACTTTGGTAAGATCATAATAGTGAAGCTCACATATGCATTTGTATTACATCTTGTAAAAGGCCCCAGTTGCTGTCTATTAGGACAACTGATCTAACAGTCAAAATGGATTAGGATAATATACTGGGGAAAATAATAATTTCTACTGCGTACAGGAACTATCAGTCTGACTGTTTTTTAAGCTCCCAGCGGTTACTCTGAACAGACAGGATGTAAAAAACCTAAATCTTGCCAATTCAATGAAAATCTTAAAGGCTCCAAAACAGAGACTGCCGCTACTGGTAAATCACTTCTGATCAAAACAAACCGCCTCTGTGGACCAGACTCCGTTCTCATTGACACTGCTACTGATACACACGTAATACATTACTTAAAGTGTAATATATCGGTACTATTATTTAAATCATCATAAGTACTGTCAAAGTTTGACCCTGCAGTTCCACAGCTCAACAGTTCTCAGGATTGACAGACTGGAATGAAACAAACTGAAGATAGCAAGTTTATTTTTAAAAAGTAAAAATAAAAAGCAGAATGAAGACATACATTATGTATTACTAGACTCCTAAAACCACTATGGAAATAGCATACACACAAATACGTAACTGAACTGCCAAAAAAACCCTGAAACTCTACAATACTTGCAATAACAGGCAATACCATTTGAACTGGTAAGAGAAAGAATTAAAATCATGTGCAAATACATTACAGCAAGCTGCTGCCTGCACAATTCTTGCTGCCACGCTATAAAACACACAAATTAAGTCTTAGGTGTGTGGAGGTTTCTCTAGGGTGGGATCTGATCCATCTGTTCTCCGCAACTGCGTATCTCTATAAGATCTTCAGTTGTCTGGTATTTTCCTGCTTAACCTTAAAGGCCTCTGCAGACTGAAGTTTAATTAACTGAACATGCTTGAACCTCTTAGTCTAAGGTAGACTTACCTCCCCAATGAACACTTTACTGCATTTCAAGTTTCATCTGACAGCCACCCAAAATCCAGCTCCACCCTCTGGAGAAACCTTAAGAGCTATGTAAGCTCAGGAGAGAGCCCAACTCCATTAATAGTGCTGACTCCCAATTTGTACTTAAGTGTCTTGGAGCAAGAGCACTCAAAAAAAACCAACCCCAACCAACCAACCAACCAAACAAAATCCAACAAAAAACCCCAACAAAACAAGGAAGAAAATGACATTTTTTGAGTATTACTTAAGGCACTGGTTCTAAACAGTTGTCACCCAGAACAGCTCACGGCACATCACTTCTCTTGGCACACAGCTTCAGTCCCAGCTGAGCAGTATCTAGGACCTAGGGTCTCTCAGTGCTGTGGTTATTAGGCTATTACACAGAAGATGGACTTTGAGCTTCCCTCCATGAAATGTCCATCCTTAAGGGATGGTGAAGCAAATTGATCCTGAATAGCATGAGGGGAAGTGCCACATTTCTGGCTCCCCATATACAGAGCAGAGGGGCAGATGCTTTAATTCAGTGTCAGCTCAGCGGATCACCTTGAGGAGAGCAGGAAGCATGCAAGCTAGGTGAATGGATCCCTCTCTGTAGCCCTTCCAAGGCACCTATTTCACAGCACTGACTGTACAAAGAGTAGGTTTTGTCAAGTAGACTTTATCGTGCATTCCCTTCCAGAACAGGCTTCTAAAATCCTAGAGAGGTAGCTTGTAGCCTACCCTTGTGGATTTCCCACAGTGTCGGGCTACAAAAGAACAGAGATGAAACCCAGAAATGCCTGTGTTCAAAAAACAAAACCACCTTCTCCTGTCTGCCAGCTCAGAGCGGCCAGCAATTGCCCCCACACAGCAAAAAGATTTCCTTCCTAGAAAGAAATAACTACAACAACAGAACAACAGAGAAGAAGCCTCCCTGCCTCGCTGTACTGCAAACATGAAATAATGCCCCATCAACAGCCTTCAGAAACATCTAGGCACTTTCTGAGAAATCAGATGAAGGAGGAAGAGTTCTTTCCAGGTCCAAGAGAACCCACATATCTGCTCCTTCAGCAGCACTGTCACTACTGCATCTTTAAACCACTAAACTGCATAGCCCAACCTGACTGTTTAAACAGTACGGGCTGTGAAGTCACAATTTACAAATTTCAGGTTCTTGTCCCTCTGCTTTTATTTTGTTTCTCATTTGCAGTCTGATGAATAGTCACATAAGTCTTGGGACAGAAAAACAGGTGCACTTGTAAATGCCATTGTAAACTATACCCCTATTGCATTTTAAACTGGTATCTAGCACAAAATAAATTCAAGACAACAGAGCAAGAGTGCATAGTGCTAACTAAATCTCATATAAAGTACATTACTGTTGATACAAAATATATTCTTTTCCTTGCTGGAGTCGTGTGCTACAAAATTAGAAGCCACCTCCTGGTTGAGGATATTTTGCAGCGATTTACTGAAAGAAGCCCACTTTCTTGTTGAAAATCTAGCCTCATACCTAAAATGTAATACTGAACTGCAGTTTAAGGTGAGGCTGAGTCCCAGGATTAAGGAAGAGGAAATAACAATACTTAAAGCATGTAATGACTTTCATTCAAACACCTGAAAGCACTTTCCAAATATTAATTATCACAGTACTAGCCTCCCAGCCCTTCCAGGAGATGATCAACTCCGCATTCCTTCAGCATCAGCATCTCCTGCTTGGGTCTGTAAAGAATGCAGAACAAAGCCAGAACTATTGTTCCTCTTTAATTACTATGATAACTCTTAATCGAGAGGAGCAAATTCACCCACACAGGGACTGACTGCCATTTATAAGATGTCCCTTTTCCATCACTGTCAGGGAGTAAATTATATTTTCTCGTAAGGCTACTACATTGAAGCAGAATTTGGCACAGATACATTAAATAAACTGCACAGTTAGTCAGAAATTGTAAGAAAACCTCGAAGTCATGACTCCAAATAGTCTGTCCTGGATCACGCTTTAACACATGGGTTTTCATTGCCTCTGCACCACTACCTTTGAAGGAGTCAGGAAACAGGCAGACCATCTCTGGATAGGGTAACCAGGAATGGCCCTGTCCCACCACTACGGCTCAGATCAGACAGTCCTCAAAAGTGGAGTAACCACATCCAAAACATTCAAGGCACAAGGCACCTTGGCTTCATGACTAAATTTGTCATTTACTGGACCAGTATTTGACTCCCATATGTAATTAAGGTACAAAGATGAGAAAATACTATCCATACACATAAAATACCTTTCAGGGTTATATTTGGGGTTGGTTCAAAACCATTCTGATCCCAAATCTTTCCACTCTATCCTGTTTATAAAGGACATATATTTTTTTAATATCTTACTCCTAGGCCTCATTGCCTACTAGCTAAACACACAGTACTGATACTGAGAGACTCATATCTGAGTTTACAGAAACAGCTAAAAAACCATATATCGGTTTAAGACACAGAACTGAAAAGTGTGTTTGCCTCCCTTCCTTATCCAACCTGTGTGCAAGCAAGCTTCAGTGAAGGAGGATGGCCTTGAGCTGGAGGCACAGGGCAGGCTGCCAGGAAATCCGAGTTCTATTCCTGGCTCTTCTACAGATTTCCTTGGGCAAGGCAATTAACCTTGTGGAGTACATTTTCAATGGAGGTGAGGCCCAGCTCCTTTTTCTGCATTCATAACATTTTCAACAGTGAAAATGGAATTATAGGAGCAAGAATGAGTGCCTGTACTTCTCATTCCCTGATATGTTTTCTCTGTCAGGGACAGAGTTGGATGCACAACTGCTGACAACCAGCAACAAACCTGAGAATTCAAACACTGCAGGTGCAAAAAATGTCTCCTGATGCTGCCACAACCAGCTTCAGTGCTCAGTTACCTTGTATGTAAAACGAGCAATGAGGCTAAAATAAAATAAAAATACACACCCAAATTGAAAACTAATTTTTAAAGTTCTTGAATAGCCATTATCTGAGATCATAAAAAAGAAACAGCTCAGAAATTAAGTTTAGTTTTCAGTACAGATGCTGTATTTTTACTTCTTGCATTTCTTGCCAGTTAAAATTTCCTCTTTGGACTTCAAACAGAATAAAAGATTTGCCTATAAGAATTCTGAAATGACAGCTGAGGCCAAATAATTTTTTTAGCTAAGCTGGGTATCTTTTAATATCCTTAAAAGAAGTGGAATTAAAGAATGAGTGAAAAATCCTTTTGGTAATATACATTTATTTTAGAAAATAAGTAATTCAGCTAAATTTTCTGTTGTGGTCTACAGGAAGACCTACACTTGAAACAAATGGTGCCACTTATACCTATACCAACAAGGAACAAGACTCTGAGATGTCAAGGAAGGACGCTATTTGCTTAGACAAGCTTCCAGAGAAATGAAGACACATACCTCTCTTAACACAGGTGAGACAGAACGTATTTTTAGTTTGGAACATTAAAATAACAGCAACATGTGCAGATTTTCATTATGTGCTTCATACAAAGCTGTAACACCACAGATACTGCAGTCAAAAGTTGGAAAGTCAGAATAACTGAAATAACATTTTTCTTCCAAGTACAAGAAACTGAATTTTTATCTGTGCTGTCTTCTGTAATTACAAACATAGCAACTTCCTTTTCCATTCATCATCTGATACATGTGATGTAAGTTTTACCTCAATCATGGTTTGCTCCAAATGGACCATGAAGTAATTAATTCAGACAAATCCACATTCTCATAACAACGGAATCTCTAGCCTAGCTTAGGAATGCACTGTCACCGTGGCATCAAAGAGGGGGACCTCTCACATCTCAGATCTTCTGCTATGGGATTCTTATTGTATCACTAGGCTGTCCTTCCCAATGGCAAAAGATTGCCATCTCTAGCCAAGAATTCACTACGCCTGTAACAAAGCCCTTTTTGGGCAGGATGGACTATGATCTCGGAGCATCCTTCTCTCTCTGCCGCCTAGTGAAGAAGCCTGCGTGAATTTAAGCACCTTCTAGACTTCACATGAGACAAAAATGACTGCACTGCATGAGAAATAAGCAAAACTGGTTAAAAGGCTTTACATTAGAGCATTGCACTACCAGACTGAAACTTCTACTTAGATAATGGTTTGCAAAGATGAACAAGAAATAGCCTCAAAACATCAATGGGTCTTCTGGGGCAGCAAGGTTCTCTTGATACGTAGCCCTTCAACACTAAGAGCATCACTTCCAAAATCTTATAAGTGAACAAGGATGAGGAGTCCTTGCCCTGACACAGGTCTTCTGGAACTGCCAGCATAGAAACATCTCACAAATTGCATGTTTAAAGTTTGATATCTCAGCTATGTCAACATTGCAGTGGAAAATAATCTCAGGAAAAAGTTACTAGGAAAAAAAAAAGCATTTTTGTAATGATTTTTTATAAACGTGGTTTGTCACTGCTTAAACTGACTTTCAGTATAAAGTGAAATTCTGCCCTCATGAAAAGGGGAAATCCTGAGCTTCAAAAGTACTATGGTATCTAGCTAATCATGATAAGGTCAGATAAAGCTTCTGCTTAAGAGAAATTAAGTTCATTTCTGATTATCTTTTCTACCAACCTGAAATGTGCTATCTAGACTACCTAGCAGGAAAAAAAATAAATTCTTCAAAGACAGAGAGAGGTTTTCAGAACAAGTCACAGTTGTTACCTAGGCATCAGTGACAAGATACATACAAGGGTGCTTCACATGCACCCTGCACTTGGAAATTCACTAATTCTCTTCTGCTATTATTATCATCATATAATTAATAATCATGCAGCTTCCAGAACTGCATTTTTCCATCAAGCAGCAGCATGAGGTCTCAGTGGTGAAAACCTGGCACTGGTAAAGTCAATGAGAAATCTTCCATTGACTTCTGGGAATGTGAATCTCCATAGCTCCAAATTTGACTTTATGCCTACGCTACATAAAACAATTCTGCTAATAAAAACCAGGTTGCCTTTTCCAAGCATCAAAGGTGATCTCTACAATACTCAGACAGTGTGCACCAGGAGGGGAAAAACAGGCTGGTGCTGAGGACCTAAGGTCCACACCATGTACCTTTCAAGAGGTTTTTACTTTGCCCTAGCCTATCCCTATGGGTTGAATACCTACTGGATCCAATTTTGTTTTCCTTAAAAGGAATCCAGCCCAGGTGCTCTGGGACTGCTCCATGATGCATTCTGTGAGTGGGGGCAATTAGGAGATTAATTTCCAAAGCACACTCCTGATTTACCCTAACGCACTAACGCAGATGCATCTGAAGAGCTTAGAACATGTTCCTGCATTAAAACCTCTAAAATTAATGAGTACCAAGGTCATGAAGAGGTTTACCTCCCTCCAAGTTAATAGGACTCTCAGCCTTCAACGTACTTCACACACGTGCAGCAACCTCCAGTGAAGATGAGTCCCAGAGCAGCAGGCATTGTGATCCTGAGTCCAAACATGTCCATTTCCCACCTGCGTGATCTGTGTTATCTTCAGCATTTCTACTCAGTTAGCTCTCCACGTTTGGAAAGCTTTTCCATGTAGCTGAATATTTTATTTTCAGATGAGTTTGTCAGTCTTTACTGTCTGTTCTATCGACAAGGGTCTGCTTCTCCTTGACAACTTTGCAAAGCACACACTACTGCATTTAAAAGATCATTGGATGTCTCATTAGCTTGTGATAAACTGGGCTCCTTACCCTCTTGGGTTCTCCCTCCCCCTTCCCAGTTTTATACTAGTCAAAAAGATTTACTTCTCTTCTAAGAAATAATACATAAATAAATACATTGTGAGTCACAAACATTAAATAGTTAATTTGAACTGGCAGAAAGACCAGCTACCGGAATTCTACAGTGGTCTGTTAGCTTGTATGTCTCTGCATCCCCATATTGAAGGAAACAGCAGAAATAATACTTTACAATTTGATGAACAACATATGACACAGAACCTCTAGACTCACAAAAAAGGGTTACGAACTTAGGAAAATATCTGCCATATAAAATTCTGCCCTCTCCTAGAACAAAACCCTACACACTCCTTACTTTCACTGATACAAAACTGTCATCATTAAGGCTTGATATATAAATAAATTGGACTAAAGAACAAAATAATCCCTAAGGACTTAAGTGAAGTTTGGGTGATAAAAAGGATGTTTTCTGAGTACATGCTGGATGTCAAAATAGAAAGGATGATAGTGTGCTATCTGCTTTCAGGCAGAATCCTCCCTTGATTTCAACTGTTAGCTCTGCTTATAGTTGGCACCATAATGGCTTATGATACTTAGAAAGATACTTAGAAAGATACACATTTCTTTCTTGAACAAAATATAGTATCCCTCTTCATTTCATCATGCACACAGAAGGAACCCATGAACATGATTTAAACTGGAAAGAGAGAAGAAAGAGGGGAAAAGGCATATTTGACTCTTGCAGTCTACAGAATTATCTCAGTGCAAGCTGCAGACAGGAGTGTTATCTTTGAAAATCAAAAGAAGCAATTCTACCACCGGAACAAGCAAATAAAAAGGCTGTGCTTTCAACAGGCACAACAAAAAGTAATATGGAGTTTGAAAATACGCCTTAGTTTCAAAGAAAAACAAAAAGTAAAACTGCTCTAAGTATCAGTCTCACAACAAAGTAATTCATATGCTTACCAGATAACCAGTAACACCCATTTCTGCAAATCAGATTCCTCACCCAATAAATATCCCATACTAAACAGAATGCTTATTATTTCTTCCCAATAAAGATACAAAAGTAAAAGGGAGGCATTCTAGCCGAAAAGACACCACAAGCATTACAACTTAGCCCTTTTCACTGAAAATTCACTTTAATTTCTGACTATGAGTGCTTGGGAAGAGAAAACGGTTTAATGTCCCATACCACTGCATTTTTGCAGAGCTCTCCACCCACCCCTTGTTCACCCACTGCATGTTCGCAATCCAGCGGGGATGGCCTGGTACAAACTACACCCAAGGTGAGGATCAAGCAAGCAGCACATCCCCATGTGGAAGCTCTGAGCTGGATGGGAGAGAACAGACAGTAATCAAACCACATTTTACTGCTCTTGGCACTTGCCTTCTGCCACCTGCCTTTGCTAAGATGACCAGCACAGGTAGGTTTGAACACACCAACTTGTTTCCCAAGCCCGAAATCGGCCTGACTTTAAAAGTAGAGGCATAAGCAATACATCTAGTGTGTAACAGTGTGTTTTTTCCATGGAAATATCCTGAGATACTTTATCACTGGACACCACCACTATTTCTCGAAGTGACTGGTAAAGCCATCTCTCCTGTGTTGAGCTGCTGATACCCTGGAGAACCTCAGCTGCAGTTTTAAGTACCTCCTGGTGCTGTTTGAGCTTTTGCATATATATACTTTCACAGCTGTGCTAACATCGATGCAAAAGAACTGAACAAAACGAGGGAAAAAATGACTGCAGAGAGGAAAGAGAAGGCAGAGGGAAATACAGGAGCAAAGCTGAGATGGAGAGGGATGGATTCAAAGAAGAAGCTTAAAGAAAACTATTGACCAGATTAAAGGGAAAAGGAACTAGAGAAGGGAGATCAGAAATGTTAACTTCTGATGGAGCACACAACCACACCTTCATATTTTCTAAATATCATGTTTTCCAAGCAATATACCCACCACTTTTCTTTTGAATGGGGTATGTGTAAGTGAAAGACATGCAGAGCAGAGGTGCATAAGGCAGACCCTCCATTAGCTGTAAACATCAGTGAGAACACAGAATTTCGGCTACCTGAGACCAAAATCTTTCCATGGCCAAAGAATCAAAACATGTATGTCTGATAGCCACGTCTACAGATTAAATGGTCAGAGAAAGAGGAAACTTACAATGAAACATAGTACCGGTCACTGTAATTATATGAGCCATGAATGGCTCAGAATGGAAAGACTTAATTACAAGTGCAAGTATCCTGCTGTTCATTTTTGTTCTTTCTCACTGGAATTAAGGAAAATATGCTGTGTTTCCAGGCAATGTAGGACAAAGATGGTTTGGTTTTTAAACTTTATCTTGTGCAGACTACATCTGAATGTTATCACCTCTCTTAATCACCTTCTGATGTCTGATAGTGTCCCTTTAACCTCTGTTACTCAATTACTGAACAAGTTTTCTCATTGTTACTCTCTTTTGAAGGAAGAGTTGTGCCTCTTTTCATGCTGATAAGAGACACATAAATATCCACTCCCAGCAAACATTTAAGAGTAAAGTGTCTTGAGCAAACTACCAGAGTCTAAAGGTAGGAAGCTGTGGTTAACTTCTCTGCTATCTTAACCCCTTAGTCAATCCACCAGAACAAACAGACAGAGAAGATGGATACTCTTTTTTACAAATGAAGCAGAAATAATTGTTCTCTAAAAGAATGGACTTTATAACATGCTTTATAACACAGCAAATAAATCAAATGATTGGAATTGAAATACCTACCCATTTTCTGGGCCGGCCTCTGGGTCGCTTTTCACCAGTGGCTTCTGCTTTCTGTAAAGGGAAAAGAAACACAACTTATTTTATACCTCAGCATTATTTAACAGCCTCGGTAACCGGGAACTCCTTTCCTGTAACATTACCCATAATTATATCTCTTGGGTGGCACCAAGCGCCCCTCCTGCTCTATGGGTTTTTTGGTGGAATGTGACAATGTTGGGTTTTTTCTGACATTTCCAGGGGATGCCCCGCCTGTGCCCAAGGGTGCTCCCAGCCCTGATCCATGCTGGGGGGTACATAAGAGCTTGGGAACCCAAGAACCCCCAGTCACATAAAATCTGGTCTTTCACAGGCTGTCAGAAATTACCTGTAGATAACAAATGAAAAATACTGACTGTTTCAAGCCTGAACAAAGCAGCTCACAGCAGCCACAATTCCTTCTTTTTGTCTCATGATGTTCATGCATGAAATGGATTCAGACAGAGTATCACTACGAACATGTGTTCATACTGGGAGGTAACTTCTCTACTTCCTATGAAGTTTTCCAGGTAAAAGCACATCCTTAAGCAAACCTTTTGCTGGTCCAAAACACAACTTCCCTTTTCAGGTTTAAGGAAACAGCATGGAAGTTGCCCTAGAAGTGACAGCTATACTTCTGTAAGCCCAGCAGTTGTTCTGGAGCTCAATCTAAAGGAAATATGGGCTCTCTTACAGACTCTTCCATTACTTCACTGTGTGACACTGTGAATACTACTACTTATGCATTACATTAAAAAACTTACAGGCTTCAAAATGAAAATTTTAGGGTTTTTTTCTCTAGATAAGATCTTCCCATCCATACGCCTCATCAAGTAAATACTCCTGCCCCACTGAGGGCAATGAGGATTTTGCCACCAGCTTCAGTGAGAGCCGGACTTCTGCTGCATACGAAGCTCCTGAGAATGAAGACTTTTAGGTACACGTTCTGCAAATGTGTCCACATTTCTGTGGACTGCTTTTTTTCCAGTTAACTGTGTGCATGTTTGGTTTGTCCTTAGAAATCAACTGTGTCATTAAATAAATCACTTGCTGGTCAATCTCTGTAACATATACTGTAACCTAATGCTGTGTAAAGCGGATCCTGCTAAAAGAGAATTTGAGCTGAGAAAGAAGTGGAGGAATCTCTGCAGAAAAACTGCAAATTAAATGCAATTACTTAGAAATAAGTATCTCGCCAAGAAGAAAGCTGTGAAAAACAAAATTCACACTCCTAAAGGGCAAAATTATCACTCGGACTTGTTAAAAGAGTACACTCGCTCTTTAATAGTTTATACCAGTGTTACATGTAAGGTGAAACCCTCTTATGAGAATATGTGTTAAAGTGCATTTACTATATACTATAGCTGTCAATTGCAGAGTTTTGTTTCCTTTTAAAGTGTTCATTTCTTTATACCTTATAACCTGAAGGATGCAAAAAAAGATGTGGTTTAGTTCTGACAAGCTGTAGCTCCCTGCATTTATGTTTATTTCACAAAACACTGGACACAAATCTTAAAATAAAATATTGGTTAACATTGTTCTTAACAAATCAACACCTGACATGTTATTAAAGCACAAATGCCATTTATTTTCTTCTGTATTTTACCGCATCTGAAGGAAAGGCCCTTTTCCAAAACTCTATGAAAAAGAAATAAATTAACTTTTTGGAAACGAAAACTCCTTTGGTCTCACAATTAAAGCTCCTACAAGCCTGACACAGATTGTAAGTTTAACTACAGCGTATAATCTAGTTCGATGGGAAAGAGAACATGAGAGATTTCTTTGAATAACTAATCTTTGCTTCCTGCCATAAACTGTCACGCAGCGTGGCCGCTTGCCATAAAAGCGCTGTGCTGTACCCCCAAGGAAGGTCCATGTCAGAAGTAGCCACTGTTCCTGCTGGCTGGTTTGGGTATTGGTTTGTCAAGTGCTTGGGGACCCTTCAGATTGAAAAGGCACTATATTCCAATTCCTGCTGTATACCATTTCCACCTCATGTTAGAAGAAAAACATTTCCATAGCTCTTATCAAAACCAAATCTTTCCCAGAGGTGAGCTGAGCAAACAGCGGGGCATGCCAGAGACGATGTTTTGGTATAGAGCGATTCTGTAAGCAAATAGGAAGGTTTCCACAGAATAAACTGCAGAAAATTAAGGACAAGAACCTCCAAAGTGGATGGTTTTATCTCCATTTCAAGGGAAGAGAAAGACAAAACACTTCCGGAATGACCAAAAGGAGTAGTGGCAGCCCAGTGGTGATGATAAAGACATGAAGCTTTGGAAAATATTCCACCTCTTTCTTTCCCTCTATTTTTTTTTAGCTTGCGTTTTGTTAAACCCACCCTATATTTTCTCCATCTTTTAATTTAAGCCTTGAAGAAAGGTTTTATTGCATATCAGACAAATAATTCAATGTTTCTCCATATAATTTTCAAGTAATTAATAAGAAGAGGATCACATAGGTGCCAAAGCACTGCCTTTCCTCCGAAACAGGTATTTGCATAACCAGAAACATACCAGTCTGTCAGCTCTTGGCTTTAACTGAAGCTTTGCCTCTGAAGCTGGGCACAAACCCAGAGAGAGCCCCAGGCCACCCAGAGGGACCACAGATTGCCACCTGGGCACCAAGATGTGCGTGCTCCCGGCCATCCAACACACAGCAGTGGGTACCTGTTTGGCCAGGAAGGAAGCTGCTGCCTTCATCCTCTGAAGTGCTTTTTGACATTGAGATGTGTTTGGTCAGGGGTTTTCTAACATTTGGTGCTACACTATGAGGCAGCAACCCTAGGACTTGACTGCCCACCATCTCTGCCTCCTGGTTGCATAAACACACCATGCCCAGACAGAAACTGAAGGCTGTACGACTGAAGGCAATTAACAAGACAAGACAAGTATAAATAATTGAACGGCTATAAAGTGCTCTTCGGGCATCTATCTATTGTCAAGGAAGATCTCAGAACACAACAGAATCCAAATTTGGAGAACTCTATCTACTTTGCAAAAGGATCTGCTGGCAACCTCAGAGAAAATGTGTCAGAGATGTACATCAGGTGAAATAACCAAGAGTTCTCAGGAGGAAAAATCACTGTTGTCAAACCAAGTCAAAAGACCTTGCCCAGGGCAGTGTCCCTCTCTTAAAAAAAAAAAGTTATTTTGTTAAAAAAAAATCTTAAAGAAACTTCGCATTGGCTAGATACAAAAATATTACACTTCCCATGTCCTGTTTTTCCCATTTTAATTCTAAACAGGAGTCAGTTTTCTCCTGCTACCCTCACCTTGCTCAAAACGCCTTATTTTGTGGTGTTTTATTTTTCAGCTACAATGACCATGCTACAATCAATTGATAAATCTGATCTTGTTCTCCCTTTAAGCCTGTAACGACTGGTGGTGGTGAGAAGGAATGAAGCATGGAGAAGCCAAATAGATTTTCAGGAACCAATTTAGGGCAGAGTCCTGGTCACATGCACTTTTTTTTTTTTTTTTTTTTTACTTTTGGACTGCTTAACTCAGGGACATGCTTTTCTACATACCATACTCTGGCCATGTAATGTAGAGACTGCTGCAAGTGTAGTCACACACAGTACCACAACTTCTGCTTTTCAGGGGATGGCATTTCAAGATCTGGAGGTATTTTTAGTGAATTTCACTACAACAAAACTAAAAATATTTTAACTGAAGGAGAATTTTTCTAAAGAGCATTTACTTGTAGATATTCGTGGGACATCCCTTGACATTTTCTTTCAAGACAAACATGTAGTAGCTACTACTCCTCCTTTTTTTAACCTCACAATTGTGTTTCCTCTTTCCAAACAGGGGAGTATACAGTGCTATACAGTATTTTTGTCAAGCCCAACTACAGGAGCTAAACAAAAGCCCTTGAATGCTTAAGGGAAATGCAATGGGCTGGGAACACAACTCAGTCTAACAAATAAAACTCAACCACAGAACACCCAGGAAACTCAAAAGGAATATCCCTAATAGGATCTCCCTGCAAACTGAGTCATTCTTTAGAAAAAACAATAAAATCTCCACATTCTTGCTATTTTTTAACAAATATTTTAAATTAATATCAGAATTACTTGTTAGAGATGCAGATTTTAGTAACAGCCTAATTGTGGGGACTCAATTACAAGGTGATCAGAGTCGTCTTGTGTCTATCTTCTCTCATCTGCTAACATGTTGTGTTCCTTCTGCTCATGAAAGTTAAACAACTGAGAAACGGATTGCTTTTCTACAAAATGCAGTTTACCTTTTGTGTCCAGTTTATAACAAGTTAGGTAAGTGTGATATGCAAGGCTTTTAAAAAAACGCATATTACTTAAAATTAGAGTAATTGCCACATTATTAGCTGTCCAATTGGTCTTGCAACACTCTGTATGCATTGTCAAGTTTCACATTGCTAATTTCCTAACAAGCACAGTTTGTTTTCAGATGCCCCAAGGCCAGTTTACTAAGACCAAACACAAGCTCTGAAAGCTTAAAAAAAAAATAAAAATCCCATGAACCAAGAAATTTTAAAAACACAACACAACCATGATTCCAGAGTAAAGTGTCCCTCAACTGATTTAAGGGTATTTCCTTTTTGAAGTATAACAAAACAAAGTCCCGGTTCTGGAGTATTTTTAACTCGCTGCCAGTTTGTGCAATACATTTTTAATTGTGATGTGTAATGGTTTGCAAGAGAACACCCAATCAATTAATCATGAGTGCCTTCTCATGGCTGCTCGGTGGGTTCTCCTGGCCGACGTTTATCTTACATGTTGTGAACACTCTAATACATTTCAATGAGCTCCCTTTGAAAAACGCAGGCCACACACTATTCTTTAGAAATTCCAGCAATTTCCAGTGGCGTGCAGAGTAACCCAAGTTCACATGTAGAGAGGGGCTTAAACTAAGTTAGCCAGCTCCCTTTCTGAGAGCTGAGACAGGCTGGAGAAAGCAGTACATAAATATATGTATGCGTGTATATGTGTAAATAAGTTTACCACAAAATCAAACATATAGCTGGCTCTTTTAAGAGGTGATACCCTCACCACCAAATGAAGCTTTCTTACACTGCCAAAAATCTTTCCATTCGCATTACTGGTAGAAAAACTACCGGACCTAATATTACATAAAAAGATACTTTGAGATGCCTGATGAGAAACTGAACCATTTTGGAGAGGGTTAATTATCAATTTGGAAAAAGAGCTAAAATATTTATTTGAAATGTGATCTCAGTGACTTTCTTCTAGTAAGGTTTTATAAGTGTTATATGTTTTAGAGGATTTATCAAACATTTATACGCTTTATCTGTAAACCTAGAAACACGTAAGACTTGCAATTACACAGCCTTCAAAGGTTTGGGTTTTTTTGTCTCTGGTCAATTTTTTACACTATCAACACCTGCAAGGGTTTGCTTTAATTACAGCAGTAACTTGATGCATTCTGAAAATCAAAATATTACAATGAAATAGCTCAGTTCCTAAATCAGATTAAAAAAACCAACTACATGTACCAAAATCAACTACAAAGCTCTTGATTTGATATACCTACATATATGTATATGAAAGTTTTAAAGTTATTTTCTATTTCTACTGATTTCCAAGTCATTCATATAAATGAAATAATGTTAATATTTCTTTTAGAAATATCTTTTTTGAACACATTTATACCAAATACTTAAAATTTAATCTTATTACAAATATTTCTCCTAGGAAAGCCAACACTCCTAAAAGTAACATTTAAAATACTAAAGCTCACATTTGGATTTGCTAGACTAATAAAAAGCTGCTCTCTTTGAAAGACTGAAATTTAAACTATTTTAAAGTGAATCTGAGGAACATTTTTACTATATAGAGAAAAAAATCAACATTTTAAGCTCACTAGGTTGCAGAGTGGCTTTGATATATTTTAAATACTTAACCTGTAAAGCATTTTTACTAATTAATTAACTTCTTAAGAGAAAATATTGCTTTTTTTCCAGCTCAGAAAGTGAAAAACAATTTTAAATGTAAAGAGAGTTGGAAAACGTCTCTCAAGGAAATGTTGAAAACACAACAAACAGACATGAAACCATAGTCACCTCCAAATAATTTAATATTTATTGGTAGTTGCTATAGTAATGTATAACACTGAAAACTATCAAACTTAATATGGTCAGTACCACAGGCATATTGAAAAATGTACCATAATGAGATGAGGCCACAAATACCTTCCACAAACATTTTGTCACAGATCTACTTGAAAGATACTGATACACTTAAACACAACAGTTCACTACCAGATTTTGTAAGTTTTTGTTTCCAATTTAGTACCTGTAAATTAGTGCTAACTGCTTTGTAACCATCAACATAAACACAACTCCCGTATTTGTTTTCAAGCCTATGCACAACTATTTGCCTTCACTGAAGTAATTCCTACAGAAAGGTGTTATTTGCCTTGATAGCAGTTTTCTAAGGCTGAGCTTTCCCCAATCCACATGAAATTAAGTCACATTTTCCCGTTGTATTTGTGATGCAAAGTCCATGCACTAAATGCAGGGACTTCAGGGAGCTTCTCCCATAGCTAAAGGCATTTAGAACCCCCAACTGCCATCACCAAGCAGTTGCAGTGGTTCAGAAGACTGGTCACACTTCAAGTAAAAGTCTCTTTGATTACTAAACAAGATATAGTAGGCTTTTACTGTAACTCACAGTTTACTTTACCATCAACATTTTAAGGCTGTAAATTTCAGTATATGCACTTATTTCCATCAACACATAATTGGATTTACTTCTAATTAACCTATGTTTGACAAAACACTTAGCTTTAATATACAGATTGGGTCTGTAGTAGTAATGACTGTAAGTGGACAAGAAATTAATCTTCCTTCTTCAAAAATACCAATTGAGAAAATAATATCCTTAATATTGATTTCCTTACTAGATACAGAACTCATTAAATATATCAAACATATTATGTTATTTCACTAATCGGCACACTATTCAAAAAGCAGGCTGCCCTTTTCTGTACCTAGACCTGATGCAGCATGCTAATCTTAAAAAAGCAAAATACATACTTTCTGTAGTTTCCATTACTAAAAGGGTCCCAAGCCCACAGTTCACAGCCTAAATGACTGGATTTTTTTGCTACTAGTGGATGAAAAAACAGCATAAGGATCTCTCTCTCTTTAACAGTCTCACCTTCTGAGCTGCTTTAGAGGGACTCTTGTTTTTGCTTCCTTTGGGTCTTCCTCTTGGTCTTTTAGGAGATGGTTCACCAGTTGGTTCCTAAATACAGGAAAACATGCTATTGTGGCAAGAGGCTATAACTAACCCAGAAGATCTGAAGGATAAACTCTGACTGAGAAGTTACTTAAAACATATGAATTAACAGTATAAATAAATAACACAACATTTAAAATGCAACATGAAAAATTAAACAACTCGAGGTGAAAAAAAAATATCTTTTGCACAATGAAAGAGTTTAACTTCCATTGTAAATGCATAAAAAACTTTGGAAAATTTGCATATTCTAGCACGTAAGTCATAGCAGAAAACACATTTTAAAGAGAAGATGCCCATTATTTTCCTCATGTAAGAATGATTATTCAAAAAATAACACAGTTACCCATTTAATTTCAATTGCACTTCATTACAGCAAGACACAATTATCATTTGCAGTTTCTAGCACAAACTTTTGAGGAAACAAAAGTTAACTACTGGAAAACTGTAAAGTCAGCTTAGACTATTTTCTCTCTCAAGGACACAAATATTTTGGAGGGATTTTTTTCTGTTGTTTTGCAGTCGGCATTGTACTCACACCTATTCTAAACATAATTGATTTGCATTAAAATGCAAATGTAGAAGTTTCTTCAAACAGAGCACTAGCAAGCCAAAGGTCCTCGACAAAAGAAAATAACCAAAACAAAAACCCAACAGTAAAATGACTCGACAGGAACACTGATTGCTTTAGCTGTTTTCTTAACGAGCTCCTCTGCCGGACAGTGAATAACCAGTCCTTAAAAGTGGGTATGAATTACTGAGAGTTCGGATTCCAAATATTTATTCAGTGAATCATAAATACTATAAAACTCTTCTAGCCTTAAATATTATACATTTCATTTAGATTACGGGATGTGGTAAAACTAATTAAATGCAGTTTGTTAACTTAAGCCCCTGCAGCTTTCCTCCTTGCCGGGTAGGTTGAGGGGAGGCTGGCGAGGGGACCCCCTGACTCGCAGCCACAGCACAGCTGGGCTGAACACGTTGCTGGAGACCCACTTTTCTTTCTCTTCCATACATTCGAACGCTAGAGGAGAAATGGTAAGGAAAAAAGGAAAAAAAAGAAAAGAAAAAAAAATAGAGGCAGCCCCGGCGCTAGCCCTCAGGGTTGGTACCGGCTGCTGGGGCCGGGCGAGGGCAGTCCGGAGGGAGAAGCCGAAAAGAGCGGAGCCGCTGCGGTGAAATGAGTGGCACAGAGCGGGAAAAACAGCGGCTCCGCTTTTATGGCTTTCCAAAAAAGCCACTTATTGTGCAATTTGCGGGAGCACATCGAGGGGGAAAGCAAAACAACCGGGTTTCCCCCGGGCTCGGGTCTCTGGTGTTCAGCTCCACCGTGTTTTTCGGAGCCCCTCGCAGGCAATCCTGGCAGCGGGCTGATGCTCAATGAATGGAGTAAACATTTTTAAAGCCCGCGGAAGCTCGGTTTTAAAATGAGCTGCACGGGCAGCCCTACTTCCCAGTCCTGAGCGCCGATGGAGGCGCGGAAAGGTCTGCGAG
>NW_010202513.1:96090-96290 GCF_000695765.1 Mesitornis unicolor
GCTTCAGTGTCTGCAGCCGCGAGCAAAATCCCCCCTCGGCGGTGGCCGCGGAGGGGCTCAAAAGCGCGGGGGCTCCCGGACCGCCCGGCTCGGCATTTCCAAGGGATGCGACAATGGCACTTGGGGAGAGGAAGGGAAAGGGGGGTGGGGAGGTGGAAATAAGGCACGGATCTAGCAACCTTAGCGCGGATTCAGGTCTC
>NW_010202514.1:0-5806 GCF_000695765.1 Mesitornis unicolor
ATGGAATATCCCTTTGGTCAGTTGTGATCAGCTGTCTCAGCTGTATCACCTCCTAGTTTGTAGCCTACACGTAGCCTACTTGCTGGTGGGGTGGTGTGAGAAGCAGAAAAGGCCTTGACTCTGTAAGCACTGTTCAACAATGGCTAAAATAACAGTGTGTTATCAAAACAGTTTTCAGCATCAATCTATAGCATAGCCCCATACTAGCTACTATGAAGAAAATAATCTATTCCAGCCAAAACAAGCACACTTCCACAAGGCTTCTATAAACATGGAAAGTCCAGGATTTAGGTTTTTTAGTGAAAAAATTTAGTAAGAAATAAGCATTAGAGCACAGTTTAAGAAAGGGGCCAACTGTGACAATCTGCATGAAAATGGCTGTGGACAGAAGTTATGACACCACTGAGATTGCAGGAAAAGAGAATCAAAACATGGAGTCTCCACACATAGTCCACCAAACATTATACTTTTTTGCCATCACTAGCAGAAGCTTCCTGACACAACTCAGTGCTTTAGGGTGCAGATCCTGGGTCTTGTGGGTTCTGGGCCTGATAGGGTGGCACTGGCTTCCCTGACTGGATGGGGGTGACTCTCACCTCTCTGGAGTGAGCTGTGACTATGCAATACCATCTGTGCTCATAGTGTGACAGCAGTGGTCACTGCTGCATGACAAACTCCAACCTGGGACATCCCAGAGGCTGGGAGTGGCCAGTGAGCACCAGCCATGCTACCCTGGGTGATGATGTGGATGATTTCTGAGGAAAGATATGAAAATAAACCTAAGCAGACTTCGGGCTGAGGAGGAGGAATTCCTTCCATAGCTAGTGAACATTATATCTCTTCTGAGACACACCTCAAAAAGGTGATGCCTTGTCACAACCACCCCTGCTCTTGTTGCCAGGGACTGAAACTCTCTGCTTTAGGAGCCAGAAAAGCCCTGGAAGGGAGAGCCAAACAACAAAACAGAGGAACACTCTTGGAAATGTGTTTAGAAGACTTTTTAGATGTGCAAGGCTCGATAGGCAGTAAGTAATGCTTTGTGATAAGTAATTCATTATGTCATGGTTTAGGGCTGGACAGACGCTATTAACCCCTCTCCCCTCCCCAGAAGGGAAGAGAAAAGAGAATAAGGGAGAGAGACTTTATGAGTTGGAAAATAAAACTAACATATTTAATAAAACAGTAATACTAATACTACAGGATAATAATGTAAATATGAAAAAAATGAAATATATATAGATATGTATACATATATATACAAAACCAATATAAAATCCTCCCCCCACCCTCCTCCAATGACGTATACATCACCAGAGTGATCCTCATGATCCCTCGGCTTTATACCGAGTATGACGTATGTGGGATGGAATACCTAGTTGGTCAGTTTTGGACCCACTTCCTCCTCGGTAGGCGCAGGCACGGCACCCATGGTGAGACAATTGGCCTTGAGCTTATCGCTGTAGTAACACATACTGAAAAACATGCTGCTAGTTTTCAACAAGTTCAGCCACTTAAAAGAGACTAAGCTAAAAAGTAAAATCACTAAATAGAAAATTAGTTCTATTTAGCTCAAATCAGGACACATTAATCTAAGAAAATAATAGAAAACTCTTAAGGACTTTTTTGACATATATATATGGAAACCTACATATAGTTGAATGTCACCTATATTTTTTTTACTGAATAAAAATTAGGGCACCTTCTGTCTTGCTGCTTAATATAGATACCTAGCTATTGGCTGAGTCTTATAAATGTAGCTTGTGTTTCTTCCCTTTGTATATTCTAAGAAAATTAAGTTGTTGAGTGACCTACTTTACCTGCCATATTGATTTTCTTTAAAGCTATTTCTTTATTTTGTTTTGGGAAGCTAGTGTGCACTTGTACTGTCAAAAATATTTCATACACATCTTTTTATATATGAAGTTTTGAACTGCCCAATATGAAACTTTGGCCTTGATCATACTCAATCTTCAGTATTGATTTTTTAAGAGAGTAGAGTTGGGAGTTGGGGGTTGCTGACTGGGAAGAATTAATTGGGAGGGATGGCAACAACATGGATCATTTCTAGGTGACTTCTGTGCTTGCTTCTTTGTGCATTCTTCTGACGTTCACATGCTGACACTGACCTTGGTTAGATGCATCTTTTTCATTCTCGTACAGCACTGAAAACATGGTACTTTATTTGACAATTATTTCATTCACTTATTCAAACTTGATTATAAACATTACGCATTTTAGCATTCCTCTTACTGATGTAATAGGTTGAACTGAGTGTTGATTTAAGCTGCTTGTGTTGCCACTTCTAGGCCAGTATGTTCACACTTCTTCAGAAGTGAACTTGTCATAAAAGGAAATTAAGTTTGTTAGGCAGGTCTTTCCCCTTGTGAAACCATGCTGGTTATGACCAATGACTGCATTGTCTCTCAAGTGTTTTTCAATAACTCCCAGAATAACTTTCTCCATAACTTTACCAGACACTGAAGTGAGACTGACAGGCCTGTAATTAGCAAGGTCTTCCTTCTTACCCTTCCTGAAAACTGGGATATTTGCTAGCTTTCAATTGACTGGGTCTTCTTCAGACTACCAAGACTATTGAAAAATGATGGAGAGAGGTCCTACAATGACACTGGCAAGCTCTTTCAGTACCCTGGGATTAATCCCACCAAGACCCATAGATTTATGTGCACCAGCTGGAGTCTTGAACAGGTTCAGAGTTGGCCAAGAGTTTATCATCCCTCCAGCCACAGTTTTCCAACACAGGACTCTGGGAGTCCCAGGGCCCATCCCTGGTGTTGAAGACAGTGAAGAATGCTTTAAATTTCTCTGCTTTATGTACGTTCCTATTTGTGAGGTTATAGATCTCACAAGTAATCAACCAATGCTATCTCTGAACCTCCTTTTGTTGTTAACATATTTTAAAAAAACATTTTTTGTTGTCCTTCATAGTGTTGACCAGCTTGAACTCTAATTAAGGTTTGGTCGCACAATTTTTTTCTCTACAGTGGCGAACAGCATCACTGTAGTTCTCCCCTGTTGCTTGTCCTTGCTTCCAATATCCATACGCTTTCCTTTTCTGCCTAAGTTCTAGAAGATCCATGCTCAGACAAGCCAACCTTATGTTCCACTTGCTTGTCTTCCAACACTTTGGAATTGCCTGTTCCTACATTCTTAAGAAATGTCTCTTAAAAAGTGACCAGTATTCATGGACCCCAATACCTTCAAAAGTAGATTCCCAGGGCATCTTACTGACTAGCTCAACAGCCCGAAGTCTGCTACCCCATATTCCTATATCCAGGGCTATCCCATATCCAAGTTGTGCTGGAAGTTTTTCTTCTCTCTCCAATGATCTGAAAATCAACAGCTTCGTTGTCACTCCAACCAAGATAGCCACCTATAACCACTTTGCCCATGAGTCCCTCACTGATTACAAAAAACAAATCTAGAAGGGCAACTTTTCTAGTGAGCTCCTTTAGTACCTGCACCGAGAAGTTATCTTCAACATGCTTCAGAATTTCCTATACTTGTTTGTGTCCATTCATGTCCTGTCTGCCTGACAGGTCTGTCCCAGGGATGATAGGCTGCAATTCCAGTAGTCTGTCTCTCTGTCAGACTCCCAGATACTCCTCAACTTACCGAGTTCCTCCTACAGCTCAGTCACTAAGCAAAGGAATTCCTCTACCTGGGTGTACCTCTGAAAAGTGTGTTCATTGCTTCTATCTGGTACTGACATAAGAGTAGGGAACACCCTGCAGCCTGACACTAGGATGGTAGTATGTTCCCACCTCCCTGCCCAAGTATCATCAACTGCTGTCATGTGAGCTATAGGCTCCTGGCAGGTCTCTCCACTCCCCCCGAGGTTCCCCAGTTCAGGAAACCCTGCTGTGCACTATTCTAGAATGTTCTGCTGCAAATCGTACAGGCACTGGAGCTGCTCACTTTAGTGAGGTAAGTACAGAGAGATCATGCAGACAGTATATATATAACTTAAATGTGTAAAGTATATATTTCCTGTACACACATGTACATAAAAGATAATCAGGGCTTAATGAACTGTGGAGTTAAGCTTTTGTATGTTCACCACCACCAGTAAGCTATCCAAAGAGGCTTCCCTCACATGAGTAGGTCAGGAGGGGAAGGGCTGTCTCCAGTGTCCTTGCCATTCCTGAGTTGCTATCTGCCCCTAGCTTTGATGCTGATGACTTGGCCAGATATTTCCCAGCAAGGCTCCTAATTTATTTATTTTTACAATGATTTTATAACATACACTGTTGGTGCTTTTCCTCTTGAATCTTTTAGCTAGTGATGATCCCCATCTCACTCAAACTGTCTGGTGTTTTCACTTATTTTCCTCCAAACCTACCTACAGTTTTTCTCCCTATGTAACAATATTTAGTGAAATCTGAGCTAAGGTCATGCAGCTTTGCCACAACAGAACAGGGTCTTGTATCCTTGATACATGAGTAGCTAAACCTCTCTGTGGGAGAGAAAGAAGTTTAAAGCAGGGGACTGAAGAGACAGTTACAGCAACAACACTCATTGACTTAGTATATTTTGAACCATGGTGACAGTGACATGGCTATGCTTGGCAACAGGGGCTGTTACCAGGCTGAGTCTCTGCTTGCTCCTTTGCTTAGTGGGAGGTAGCCACCAGCAGGGTTAAGGATCTGCAGTAGCAATAGCTAAACATAATCTTGCCCCTGTTATCACAGTTCATTCAGGATATGATGCTGCTGTGAATCCAGGACTTGAGCTGTGATTTGATTCAGCATTTCTTAAGAACAGAGACATATTAATGAATGCTTGAAAATTTCCTGAATGTTTGTTAGGACACCAAAACTAATGAAAATCTACCTCTGGCTTTAGTAGTTACAAATTTAAATCTATCTATTAGGTAATATAATGCTCTACAGGATTTATATAAAACTTTAAGTACACTAAAATTTTGTTAAATACTTGCTTTTTTGTATATGTGTGTCACATATATTTCACTGAAGAGCAATCAGTGAGGGAGGAACTGGGCTAGGGAGAGCTTTGGATCTGTGCTAGACATTGAGATTGTTTCAGTTCCCTTTCTATTTTGGGAGGAGAGTAAGAGTATATGGTGGGGGTGTTACAGTAAGGAAACCAATGAAATGACAGGCAGTCACTTTGAGATAGACATTCTGTAGATGTGTGTAACCCATGCTTCTGCTCCAAATGCAAACAATCTATGTGTGGCATTGCTTGCAATCAGGCTGCAAGATGTCTCATTGAAAATATGGTAAAAAGACTTCCCATAAAATGTTCCAGTTGATGAGGATAGATTCTGCATGTTTGCTACTACATGACAGAAAAAAAAAAATAAACAACCCAAAATTCTATTAAAAAGAAAAAAATCACTTCTTTCAAACCGGATTGGGAAATGAGATTCCTTCAGAACACTTCTGCATTTATTAAAAACATGAGTGAATTTGTAAGGCAAAGAAAAAAAATCCTTCAATTATTTTTGCGTATAACATTGATATAGATGACTCTTAAGACAAATGGATGTGATCTAATGTTATCAAGAGTACTAGTCTACTGTGATAAAACTGTAATAGATGATTGTGTGTTCATAAAAATTCTTTAGAATTAGTGGATCAGTGCCTATGTTACCAAATATTTAAATTACTTACATACTTGGCATTGGTATAACTGTCCATAGAAAGTTGGTAAGTACCTATCAATTATCTCAGCTGAGGATTTTTTGGCAAGTTCAAATCAGGAAAGAATTTTGGCTTGTATACCAACGTTAACTTTGGGGACGAGTGGCTGGAAAGCTGCCAGG
>NW_010202515.1:0-20607 GCF_000695765.1 Mesitornis unicolor
GGACCAAACCTCCAGGAGTGGAGATGCCCCCAGGGGCCTTACACTCACAAAGACATCACCATGGACACTCATTTCTCCTTCTGTAGATTGCTGCTTGTGTAAGATCCCCAACACAAATCTATCTGGTAGGTGGCACCAGACCCTTGGTCTGTGAGGTATCCAACCTCAAGACTCTGTCTCTCCAAGATCCAGGTCCCACAGCTAAGGTCTCCCTGGGCAATGGACCAGCACTCTTGGTGCTCTTTTCGATATCCAGACAAACCATAGACAAATTGCTTGTATAAAAAATAGTTTAAAAGAAAGTTTTCTAAGATATAGGACATGCTATAGTGATCAGATGCATAGTATCTGATCAGATGCATAGTATGACCAGAGAAGCACATTGACCAGCAGCCTGCTTACATGAGCTTGGCCCCTTTCATCCCTTGCCTCTCTCTGTTTTTCATGATCATTACCTTTCTGAAGAATCACATAATTCCCATAAATCCACAAACTCTCATGATCAAGTCCACACCTCTAAGGCCAAATAAGTCCTATCACCTTCATTGAGTAGTATCCCTTCATTTGCATAGCATTGCACGGTGAGATTATTCTATTGAATCATGTCTGTGCATTTTGTACCAGGAAGGACAATTTAAGAAGTAGTAAATTCAGGCAGAATTAAGTGAGCTGCGGTTTCACCTAATCACTTTTCCTCTTTTTATCTGAGTAGCCATTCAAAAGATATCTTTACGCATGTTACTTCTTGGCATGTCAAATGTAAATCCCCTTGGCAAGGAAGAAGCTGCTCATTTAATGTTGAAAGAAGAGAAGAGTAAAATATTTTGCATGATCTTACATGTCATGCACTACCTGCTTACTAAGTAAAATGAGAGGAAAGGAAACGACAAATATTTTGTCCTTTTATGGGACTGGTTGCTACTGGTGTGTACACCAGCCAGTCTGGTTGGTCCATCCCAGGCAGTTCATGAGCAGTCACTGCAGCCTGGGTGCCTGCTGTGCAGCAGGGTGTCACAAGATGTTTTGTTGCATGAGGATAACGGTGAAGATTGCAACAGTCCCCAGGATGTCCCTCAGCCTCTCCCACTGCCAGAGAGAGGGATAAGATGCAACACCATGAAGTCCACAGAGATGGGTTGCTTTCTGATTGGCCAAGGGAATATGTGTCAGCAAGAATAAGCACATGTCCCTCCCACCAGCAATGGTATAAAACCAGAGTGTTTTGCTGAAAACAGTACTCCCTGATCCCGAAAGCATCTGGACACAAGTGATTCCTGTTGGGTTTGTTACTGCTTGAACACCAAGACCTTCATCAGGTAGGTATCTGCGAGGTTTACTTCTGCAAGTCCCATGACTCTAGACCGATCTAAATGGCAAAATGTTGGAAGTATCCATCCATATAATTGAGTAATCAGAGGTACCTCAGACAGAGAATAAAACTGCCTATAAGCCCAAGAGCCCACAACCTGTGGAAGCTGAAACTAAGGTTTCCTAACTACAGGAGGGAACAGAAGGGTGCCCTGATGCTTGAGGAGTGATCCAGGATCTTCTGTTTTGGGGGAATGGGGACTTTCCTCAACAAAGGAAGGAGATGCTTTTCTCATCATTTCAGGCTTTCAGTTAACTCAAAAGGTTGGTTTGTGTTTCAGTTCTGGCCACTTTTCTGCCCTCTTGCTCCTTCCTGGGTCAGTGCTGCACAAACAGGGGCTCTAAGTGTGGAGCTGGGGAGTGTCTTTACTGAATCATCTGGGAATGGTCTTGAGTTGAGTATAAGCTCTCCCAAGATGAGCTAGGAGGACTTTCCTAAGCCCAGGAAAACAGAAGTGATTGACAGAGTGTTTTGGGCAGCAAGATTTGGACTGTCTTGGGTCATGAAGAGCACCTTCAAACCCTTTCTATAGTGCAGCATCTCCAGGTACAAGCATTTCCCTCTACAGAGGCAGCCCCTCTGCAGTTTGTTACACCACAGTGCCCAGGCTTCTGCATCACCTGGGGTCCTCCACATCTATTTTGCCTTGGTGTCCTCCTCTACAGACCCGTGAAGACTCTGGACAGGTGACAGCCATGAAGATCCTGTACCTGCTCTTCCCCTTCTTCCTCCTGTTGATCCAGGGTGCTGCAGGTGAGAGGGGAAGAGGGGAGATGGGTGAGGTGTGAGCCCCCATCAGTAGCGTTTTCCATGTCCCACAGAGTGACCATGCTAGTTGGAGTGATGCAAATGTTAGGGTGGGACTGAGGAAAAGCCATTTTCCAAGTGCCTTTCCAAGAGGACATGGACTTGGGTTGGAGAAAGCCCCTAGAAGTAGGAGCTAGGCTTCTTCTGTGAGTCAAGAAGAGGTTTGTTGTACCCAGCTGTGCCTCTTTGGGTGTCTCAGACTGATTTTGTGCCCTGTGCAGGGATGGGAGGGAGCCCCAAGGGGTCGTTGGCTTGGTGAGTTGCCCGGTACAAAACACGATCCCTTCTCATCTAGTAGTGTCTTAGCTGAGTGTCCAAAAAACTCATTGCTCCAAGGCATGATCACTGTGAGGGCTGGGCAAGGACTTTCTGTCAGAGAACACTGAAAGGAAGGGTGCCACCAGGACAGGGATCTGGGATGTGAGGAGTGCCCAGTTTGCCAGGTCTGCTGGTCTGCTGGTCCAAGAAGTGATGAGCACACAGCTGGGGAGCCAGCATGGCCCTTCCTTGACCTTGTGCTGGTCCTTCGCATGGTCTGTTTTCAGGTGCACCCACTTTAGAGTGAAAGAGTCTTTCTAGGTGAGACACGTTGCGATTGAAGATGTGGCTACAGTAAGGTGCAAGATGAGCCTATATACTGGCCTGAAATAGATTGGAAGTTTTAGTCTTTATGCAACCACACACTGCTCTCCCGGATTTTCACTTCAATTGTTTTGTCTGTACCATTCCCCATGGAAACAGGAAGCACACTCGGATGCACTCAAAGAGGGGGATTCTGCAGGTTTGGGCGCTGCCAGCCCCCTACTATATCTCTTGGAAGATGTTCAATATTCCGTCATTGCTGCAAAAGGTAAGGTCTGGATTCCTGACTGCGGAAAGAGATTCCTCCTTCGTCCATAGAAATATCTGTTAAAAATTAATTTTAGTCAATGCCTGGGAAATGTTCTCCTGCATTTATGCATTTTAAGAGAGGCCCAAGTAGGGAGGGAAAAACTCCTATGGATTTGGACCTGCCCTGAGTGAGGCTGAAAGAGCCCAAGATCAGCCAGCACCTCCCCACTCTCCCTCACTCACATGAGGCTCATTCAGGCTTTGCATAGGGCTCTCCCAAGCCAGCAAAGAGTGAAGCATTCACTGTCCTTGGACAGCATTGAGGACATGATCCTGCTTTTGCTGCATGTGCACAGACATGGAGTCAGGGCTGCCATCACTAAGAGAATATGGGTCTAAACTGACTGCAATAAGAACTGAACCAAACCTCCCTTGAGGCTGATTCTCTTCCACTGTAGACTTGTTTGTCATTGCGGGGGAGGTGGGATAGAGTGGGAGGGAGAGACAAGTCAGTTATAACAGGCAGCATGCTCATCTGCTTCCTTTGTACAGTAACTGGGGTTGAGACCCTGAAGTTTCCGAGCAGGACATCCCCCTTGCTTCTGGCTCCTGGAACCATCTCCTGATGTCCTCTCCCCTCCCTGCCTCTGTCACCCCCAGGTGCTGTGACAGCAGGAGCAGAAACACTGCTCCTGCTGGGCAGTCATGGGCTGGTGACATCCCATCACAGACCCAGTGTCGTTGGGTCAGAGGCTGCTTTTCCTGGATTGAATAAAGACTAGCAGTTTGGCATTGCAGTGGATGGGATGTGTGATTGTTTCTGTGTGATGGAGGGTGCGAGCGAGCACCTGGTCACTCTGGGGTGGCAATGGGTTGGTGACAGGAGTAGCACCTGGTGGGCACCAGTGTGAATGTCCCTGGGGATGCTCTTGTGTTGCAGCTTTTTGGGGACACCAAGTCTGGCACAGCCAGCGCTGCCCACCCGACCTGTCCTAGAGGTCCCTCTGCTCCTCCCTGTCCTGCTCCAGCCACTGCAGCCCTCCTTACTGTGGGTCATGTGGGAGCTTTGCTCCTCCACACCTTGTCCCACCATGCAGGAGAATGAGGAGGAGGCCTTGAGGCTCCTGCTCCAGGTGACCTGTGAAATGTATCTCATTGACTATGGCCTGGACATGTCTAAATCTGTAGTACCATAGGGAGTAAGCTTGGTGTCTTCTCCTTTCTGCTCACCTGGAGGCCATCTGATATGACAATGGTCTTCTCCATCAAAGGCTGGGACTGCCCTTGCCCACTGCCCACAACTCTACCTGTCTGCAGACTCAAATCTCATGCTTTAGGTTCCCTGAGTGGTTCAACACACGGCCACATGCCAGGTCCTGCTCTTGGGCACAACAACCTCATGGAATGCTACAGGCTTGGGAAGGAATGGCTGGAGAGCAGCCTGGAGGCGAAGAACTTGGGGGTGTTGATTGACAATGAGCTGAATATGAGTCGGCAGTGTGTCCAGGTGGCCAGGAAGGCCAACAGCATCCAGGCGTGTATCAGAAATAGTGTGGCCAGAAGGAGCAGGGCAGGGATCCTTCCCCTGTACTTGGCACTGGTAAGGCCGTATCTCGAATTCTGTGTTCAGTTTTGGGCCCCTCACTACAAAAAGGACATTGAGGTGCTGGAGTGTGTCCAGAGAAGGGCAACAAAGATGGTGAGGGATCTGGAGCACAAGAATTATGAGGAGCAGCTGAGGCAACTGATGTTGTTTAGTCTGGGGAAAAGGAGGCTGAGGGAGACATTATTGCTCTCTACAACTTCCTGAAAGGAGGTTGTAGCAAGGTGGGAGTCGATCTCTTCTCCCTCGTAGATAGTGATAGGACAAGAGGTAATGGCCTCAAGTTGCACTAAGGGAGGTTTAGGTTGGATATCAGAAGGAATTTCTTTACTGTAAGGGTTGTCAAGCACTGGAAAGGGCTGCCCAAGGAGGTGGCTGAGTCACAACCCCTGTAGGTGTTTAAAAATCAAGTGGATATTGTGCTTAGAAACGTGGTTCTATGATTCTATGACTCTATGATCTTATGCTAGCTGATTATTTATACTGTTAATAAAAAAGAGAGGAGACAGTTAAGGAAACATTTTCCTTGCTTACCCTTCCCTGCAACACCCAGTCTGGTTTGTCCATCCCAGGCAGTTCATGAAGAACCACCACAGCCAGGTGCCCGCTGTGCAGCAGGGTGTCACAAGATGTGTTGTTGCGTGATGATAACGGTGAAGATTGCAACAGTCCCCAGGAGGCACCTCAGCCTCTCCCACTGCCAGAGGGAGGGATAAGATGCAACCTCATCATCCCCATACAGATGGGGCACTTTGTGATTGGCCATGGGGAGATGTGTCAACAGGAATAAATGCAAGTCCAACCTACAAGCAATGGTATAAAATCAGTGTGTGTTGGGCAAAGCAGCATTGCCTGATATCAAGGGTATCTGGACACAGGCGATTCCTCTTTGGTCTGTTACTGCCTGAACACCAAGACCTTCATCAGGTGGGTAACTGTGGGGTCTACTTCTGGAAAGCTGCCTATTCTGCTTCTCTGTTCAAGTCCCATCACCTAAGACTCATCTAAATGACAAACTGTTGGAAGTTTCCATGCGTATAATTAGGTCATCAGAGGTGTCTTGGACAGAGAATAAAACTGCCTATGATCCCAAGAGCCCACAACCTGTGGAAGCTGGAAATAAGGTTTCCTAACTACAGGAGGAAACAGAAGAGTGCCTTGATGCTTGAGAAGGGTCCCAGGATCTTCTGTTCTGGGGGAATGGGGACTTTTCTCAACAAAGAAAGGAGATGCTTTTCCTACCCTTTCAGGCTTCCAGTTAGCTTACGTTGATTTGTGCTTCAGTTCTGGCCACCAAGATACTTTTCTGCCCTCTTGCTCCTCCCTGGGTTGGTACTGCACGGGGCAGGTACAGTAAGTGTGGGGCTGGGGAGTGTCTTTGCTGGGAAGCCTGGGAATGGTCTTGAGTTGAGTATGGGTTCTCCCAAGCTGAGCTGGGAGGACTTTCCTGAGCCCAAGGAAGCAGAGGTGATGGGGCAGGGTGTTATGTTCAGCCAGCTTTGGATTGTCTTGGGTGATGGAGTGTACTGTCAAACCCTTCCTATAGTGTGGCATTTCCAGCTACAAACATTTTCCTAAATTCATGGCCCTGGGTTTGAATCTTGGCATGGTGCTGAGTGTTGACACAAGTATCTCCCAATGTGCAAACCTTCTCTTATCTGAATCTTAGTTAAGAAGAAGCAGAAATGAGAGCGGAAAGTCAAAAGTAGTAATTCTGATCTGCTGAATCATGTCATGTTTCATGCTCTGATTGGAGACAACTATGGAGACAGACCATTGTGGGCCATAGAAATTTAGTGCCTTTGGTGAATCCTGGAGATTTGACTTTTTCCAGCAATCAGGGAATAGACATGCATCCTGTTAATGAGAAATCTGATACAGGATACATGTATCTAGAAGTTAATTATTTCCTTAACTTTCAATGGCAATTTTAAATCTGCATTTTTCAAATTTCACTTGATGTTGTTTTGATTGAATTGGCAGCAGTTGGCCCTGAGGTCTCCAGTGTGTGCACTGGGGAGGGTCTGTGGAAGATCTTTGACAAAGTTAATTGAAAAACATTAGCTCGGGTAATCAGTTACCTATAGACAGAGACATCATGAAACGCTACAAAGCTATGCAGAGTGGTACAGACCTCAGAATTGTTCTTAAGAGAAAGCGTGGAAACTTCATCTGCTTTAGCTGAAGGCAGCCCCTCTGCAGTTTGTTACACCACAGTGCCCAGGCTTCTGTATCACCTGGGGTCCTCCATGTCCTTTTTGCCTTGATGTCCTCCTCTACAGACCCGTGAAGACTCTGGACAGGTGGCAGCCATGAAGATCCTGTACCTGCTCTTCCCCTTCTTCCTCCTGTTGATCCAGGGTGCTGCAGGTGAGAGGGGAAGAGGGGAGATGGCTGAGGTGTGAGCCCCCATCAGTAGCGTTTTCCATGTCCCACAGAGTGACCATGCTAGTTGGAGTGATGCAAATGTTAGGGTGGGACTGAGGAAAAGCCATTTTCCAAGTACCCTCCCAAGAGGACATGGGCTGGGCGAGAAGAGAGTCCTTGGAAATAGAAGCCTGATCAAGAAGGGATTTGGTTTCAGGCTCCAACCCTAACCACAACTGTGTCTCTTTGAGTGTCTCAGACTGATTTTGTGCCCTGTGCAGGAATGGGAGGGAGCCCCAAGGGGTCATTGGCTTGGTGGGTTGCCCGGTACAAAACACGATCCCTTCTCATCTAGTGGTGTCTTAGCTGAGTGTCCAAAAAACTCATTGTTCCAAGGCATGATCACTGTGAGGGCTGGGCAAGCACTTTCTGTCAGAGAACACTGAAAGGAAGGGTGCCACCAGGACAGGGATCTGGGATGTGAGGAGTGCCCAGCTTGCCAGGTCTGCTGGTCCAAGAAGTGGTGGGCACACAGTTGGGGAGCCAGCATGGCCCTTCCTTGACCTTGTGCTGGTCCTTCGCATGGTCTGTTTTCGGGAGCACCCACTTTAGAGTGAAAGAGTCTTTCTAGGTGAAACACATTGCTATTTAAGATTTGGCTACAGTGAGGTTGAGGATGAGCCCCTATACGGGCCTGAAACCATAGAATCACAGAATGATTTGGGTGGGAAGGGACCTCAAAGCTCTCCCAGTCCAACACCCCATGGGCAGGGACACCTCCACCAGCCCAGGCTGCTGCAAGCCCCGTCCAACCTGGCCTTGGGCACTGCCAGGGAGGGGGCACCCACAACTTCTCTGGGCAAACTGGGCCAGGGTCTCACGACAGTGAAGAATTTCTTCCCAATGTCCTATCTAAATCTCTGCTCTTTCAGTTTAAAACCATCACCCTTAATCCTATCATTACATGTCCTTGAAAAAGTCCATCCCCAGCTTTCCTGTAGCCCCTTCATGTACTAGAAGGAAGCTATAAGATCTCACTGGAGCCTTCTCTCCTCCAGGCTGATGGGAAGCTCCAGCCTTTCTGGAATCACATGTTCTTTTTCCTAGACTGTCACTTTAATTATTTTGTCTGTATCATTACCCATGTAAACAGGAAGCGCAACAGGATGCAGACTACGAGGGGGATATTGCTCTTTGGCACGCTGCCGTCCCCCTGCAGTACCTATTGGAAGATGTTCAAGATTTGCTGATTGCTGCAAAAAGTAAGATCTGGAATCCTGGATGAGGAAAGAGATTCCTCCTTTGTCCACAGAAATATTTGTTAAAAAATACTTTTAGCCAATGCCTGGGAAATGTTCTCTTACGTTTGTGTATTGTGGGAGAGGCCCAAGTACGGAGGGAAAAGCCCTTGTGGATTTAGACCTGCCCTGAGTGAGGCTGAAGTAGCCCAAAGTCAGCCAGTACCTCCTCACTCTCCCTCACTCACATGAAGCTCATTCAGGCTTTGCATAGGGTTCTCCCAAGCCAGCAAAGAGTGAAGCATTCACTGTCCTTGGACAGCATTGAGGACATGATCCTGCTTTTGCTGCATGTGCACAGACATGGAGTCAGGGCTGCCACCACTAAGAGAATATGGGTCTAGACTGTCTGCAAAGAGGACTGAACTTTATCTTCCCTGATCCTGATATACTTCAACTATAGAATTGTCATTGAATGGGGAGTGGGAGAGATTAGGAAGAAGGAAATAGTAAGTTATAACAGCTGATGAGCTTGTCTGCTTTTTTTGTACAGTACCTGGGGATGAGACCCTGAACTTTCCGAGCAGGACATCCCCCTTGCTTTTGGCTCCTGGATCAAACTCCTGATGCCCTCTTCCCTCCTTGCCTCTGCCGTCCCTAGTTGCTGTGACAGCAGGAGTGGAAGAGCTGCTCCTGCTGGCCACTCATGGGCTGGTGACATACTTCCACAGACCTGGATTCACTGGGGCAGAGGCTGCTTTTCCCCGCTTGAATAAAGGCAAGCAGTTTGGCATTGCAGTGGATGATGTGTGGCCATTTCCATGTGATGGAGGGTGGTGGTGGGTTGGTGGCTGGGGGATGTTGGTGCTCACCACTATGGCTGTCCCTCTGGGTGTTCTTGCATGGCAGCCGTGTGGGCACACTATGCCTGGCAAAGCCTGCTGGGCCAGGGTGTCTGCTGCGTGTGATGGAGCTGCTCAGTGGTTGGTCCTTCCTCGGAAGCGGGAGCTGTGTCCTGGTCATATCAGTCATAGATGTCCCTTGCCCTGGCAGCCACGGCTTCATGCACAGGGCTGTGCATGGTGGTGTGTTCCTTGTGTGGGCATGGCAAAAGCTGTCAACTCGACCTGTCCCAGAGGTCCCGCTGCTCCTCCTTGTCCAGATTCAGCTGCTGCAGCCCTCCTTGCTGTGGGCCACGTCAGAGCTTTGCTCCTGCATGCCCTGTACCACCAGGCAGGAGGAGGAGGAGGAGGCCATGCAGCTCCTGCTCCAGGTGACCTGTGGAACACATCCCATTGTCTGTGGCCTGGAAATGTCCTAATCTATAGTGCTACAAGGAATAAGCAGGGTGTCTTCTCCTCTCTGCCTACCTGGAGGCAATTTGGGATGACAGTGCTCTTCTCCATCAAAGGCAAGAACATCTATGTGCCTGCAGACTCAAGCTTTAGGATCCCTGAGTATTTCAGTACACGTATGTGTCCACACACACATCCGCACGGGAGCAAGTAGTGACCCTGGCTGTTTTGGTGAAGGTTTTCCCTCACAAGAAGGCAAAGCCTTTACTGCCAGTTCTTTTCTGAACTGGAGAGTTCAGTGAGGGATGTTCAGGTCCCCCCCTGCCAGCCGTGGCTTTCCCTCCACTTGTGCCCACCTCATGTTACGTTGAGCCTGCAGCGGTCATCATGACCACCCAAATACTGTGGTGCAAAGCTGTTCCACCACCCCAGGGTCTCCTTGGCCCAGAAAGTCTCAAACCAGAGTGATGGTGTTGTGGACAGCCACCTCATGAGTTTTGGAGTGCAGAGAGGAGAGAAAGGGAAAGACGAAGAAAAAGAAAATTACTCTCTTTTATCTGGAATACATAACCTTGTCTGCTCTTCGTCATGTGTAGGATGACTGATGTGGAGGTAGTGAGTGTTCTTTTCAAATATTAAGGTATTCTTTCCAACCTAGCCAGAAAAGCCTCTTGAAGTACAATGACAGGTAGAGCTGTCCTGACCACTTACAAAGCTGGGCAGGTTTGCAGTATTCAGCGTTATCGTGCATATCTCATGCTACCTGATATTTGTATCATTAATAAAAAGGAGAAGAGACAGATAAGGAAAGCTTTTCCTTCCCTACCCTTCCCTTTTCCTCCCCTCCCCTCCCCTACACCACCCAGTCTGGTTTGTCCATCCACAGCAGTTCATGCTGAGCCACCACAGCCCAGGTGCCCGCTGTGCAGCAGGGTGTCACAAGATGTGTTGTTGTGGCGATAACGGTGAAGATTGCAACAGCCCCCAGGAGGCACCTCAGCCTCTCCCACTGCCAGAGGGATGGACAAGGTGCAACACCATCATCCCCATACGGATGGGGCACTTTGTGATTGGCCAAGGGGAGATGTGTCAACAGGACTAAATACATGTCCCTCCCACCAGTAATGGCATAAAACCAGGGTGCTTTGGTGAAAACAGAACTCCTTTGACCCAAGGGCATCTGGACACAAGGAATTCCTCTTGAGTTTGTTATTACTGAACACCAAGACCTTCATCAGGTAGGTAACTGCAGGATCCCTTTCGGGAAAACTGTCCATTCAGCTTCTCTGTTCAGCTACTGAATATTTCTAAATGACAAAACTGTTGGAAGTATATTCCATCCTTTCAGACTCACACAGACTTGGAAGTTTGCTTTGTATTGACCACACTGGTGACCAGAGACCTTCCTCACCAGGTGCCAGGCATCTGCAAGTACATGCATTTCCCTCAACTCCAGAACCTGGGTCAGTTCTTGACTCTGCTTTTACTGTTGGCATTGTGCTGAGAGTTGGCACGAGCATCGCCTTATATGCAGCCCTTATCGGCTTCGGCCTTCGGGTAAGGAGAGGTAGAATTGTGAGACCACACGTACCAGCGATGCGCCTGGTCTGGTAACTGCATTTAAACGTCTGTCTTGTCTTGCCCTTGGCTCTGTCTCTTCAGAAACTTATTTAGTTTTCCTTGAGAGACAAGTGTTGGATGCATAAAGCCAGAGGGAGTACAGGTTCCAAAGGAAAATCTTCTGTTTGCATTTTGCACGTCTTGGAATGCTGTCTTTCTTTAAAGTGCAATAGCCAGTCATCACTTCTCCCATGTTTCCGTTAAGAAAATGGAAATAGAACAGTGAGAAATAAGATGGTGAATAAACATCAGCTGGCTTCCCAAACAGGCCAATACTTCCTCAGTTGCTCCTAGGTTAACTAAAATGTGCATATCTGGCAGACATCCTTGGGAACAAACCACAGGAGACATAATCCTCTATTACGTGAAGTATCTCCTCTGCAATTTGGCATATTGTGTGCTGTCATCTCCAGGAGCTTTGGTGTCTGCCCTCCGGAGCCCTGTGAAGACCTGGGCTGGGTGTCAGCCATGAAGATCCTGTACCTGCTCCTCCTCTTCTTCCTGCTGTTGGTGCAGGGTGCTGCAGGTGAGAGGAGAAGATGGAGTTGAGGTGTGAGCCCCCATCTGTGGGGTCCTCCATGTCCTAAGAAGTGTCCATCCTTATTAGAGACTAGCAGGAGAATGGTTTTGTGGGTGTCTGAGAGCTCCTGTGTGAAAAGCCATGTTGTGGCATAGATCTGAGTGCCTTTACAGCTGTTACCGCTGTTGCATTGGGCGTGGAAGCCTTCTGCACACCAAGGCCAGAGGCAGCTGGGTACCAGGTCTTTAGCTTAGATCTCTCCAGGCTAGGCTGGCCATGCTGTCTGCTAGCATTGAACTTGAGTGTTCCAAAGAACTAATGCCCTGAGCCATGAGAACCACAAGGGCTGGGCAGGGGCTTCCCATCAGAGGCCAAAGGCGCAAAGCAGCCAGGAGAGGGATGTGGGATGTCAGGAGCACCCCTCTTGTCAGCTCTGCTAATTCAGGCAGTGGTTGACACTTCACTGGGGTGGATGTGGCTCTTCCTTGACTTCACACTGATCCTTCCTGATATCTGCTTTTGTGTGCACCCATACTGGTGTGAAAGAGTCTTTCCTGGTGAGACACATTGCTATTGAAGACATGGCTATTGTAAATCTGAAGACAAGCCCATGTATTTGCCTGAAATGCATGGGGAGTGACGTCCTTTCTGCAACCACACAATCCCATGCACAAATACATGCTGGGCAGAATATGGCTTGAGAGCAGTTCCAAGGAGAAAGACTTGAGGGTGCTGGTCTGTGAAAAACTCAACTGGAGCTGACAGTGTTCGCCTGCTGCCCAGAAGGCCAACTGCATCCTGGGCTGCATCACATGAAGTGTGGCCAGCAGGGCCATGGGAGGATTCTGCTCCTCTGCTCTGCTCTGGTGAGACCCCCCTTGTAGGGCTGTGTCCAGTTCTGGGACCTCCAACATAAGAAGGTCATGGAGCTGTTGGAGTGGGTCCAGAGGAGGGTCATGAAGCTACTCAGAGAGCCAGAGCACCTCCCCTGTGAGGACCAACTGAAAGAGTTGGAGCTGTTCAGCCTGGAGAAGAGAATGCTCCGGGGCGACCTTATTGCAGTCTTCCAGCTCCTGAAGGGGTCCTACAGGAAAGCTGTGGAGGGACTTTTTACAAGGGCAGGTACCAATAGAACGAGTAGGGATGGCTTTAAACTGGAAGAGGGGAGTTTTAGACTGGATATTAGGTAGAAATTCCTTCACAGTGAGGGTGGTGAGCTCCTGGCCCAGGTTGCCCAGAGAAACTGTGGGTGTCCCCTCCTTGGCAGTGCCCAAGACCAGGTTGGATGGTGCTTAAAGCAGCCTGGGCTGGTGGAGGTGTCCCTCCCCATGGCAGGGGGGCTGGTCTAGAAAATCTTTAAGGTCCCTTCCAACCCAAACCATTTTGTGATTCTATGATTATCATTTTAACTGTTTCTCTGTGCATGATCTTCCATGGCAGCAGGAAGCGAGAAAGAGTGCACATGACAAAGGGGAATCTGCTTTTTTGGGGCCTGTCCTTTCGCCTACAGATTCGTTGGAACTTGTTCGACATTCAGGCATTGCTGCAAAACGTAAGTTCTGGAAATGGTTTGCTCCTGCTCGTATAGTTATTATTGTCTGCCAAGCCACAGCTTCATGCATTTGTGCTCAGAGGCAAATGTCAGGGAAAGATGGGGAAAAGTCCTGGTGGGTTTGGACATCCCTGCTGTGGGGCTGAAGGAGCCCAAAGTCAGCTGGCACCTCCCCACTCTCCTCCATCCCGAGGAGGCTTGTCCACTGTCAGAAAAGCTCAGCTGTGTTGTCCAAACAAGAAGGCTGTTCCTTGGGTAGTGTGAGTCATGGGATCCTCCTGAAGTCTCTACAGACCCTTGGAGTGAGGATTGTCACCACTAAGAGAACATAGATGTAAACTGCCTGCAATAAAGACTGGAGTTTACCATTGTGAGGTTGAGTCTTATCTCCCTTCACTTGCTTGTCTTAGGAAATGACGTGAGAGACAGTAAGAGGAATAGAAAAGTCAGTTACAACATATAACATGCTCATCTGCCTTCTTTGTACAGTATCTGAGGTTGACACCCTGAACTTCCCAAGCAGAACGTCCCTCTTGCTTCTGGCTCCTGGAACCATCTCCTGATGTCCTCTCCCCTCCCTGCCTCTGCCATGCCCAGGTGCTGTGACAGCAGGAGTGACAGCACTGCTCCTGCTGGGCACTCGTGGGCTGGTGACATCCTATCACGGACCTGGTTTCACTGGGACAGAGTCTGCTTTTCATAGCTTGAATAAAGATCATCAGTTCAGCATTGCAGTGGGTGGGACGTGTGGCTGTTTCCTTGTGACTGGGGCTGACAATGGGTTGGGAAAGCTTCAGGGGATGTTGGTGGTCACCACTGTGGCTGACCCTGGGGATACTCTTGTATGACAGACGTATGAGGATACCAAGCCTGCCAGTGCCTGCTGGGCCAGGGTATTTGCTCTAGGTGTGATGGAGCAACATTATAGATGCTCCCTCTTGGGAAGTGGGATCCCTATGTTTGTTTTCATAGACCCAGACTTTTTTCTTTTTCCAAGATCTTACCTCCATGTCAGTCTCTTTTTGTGGTGGGTAATGTCCCTTCCTTCTGTTGGGCACTCAGCCAAAGTGATGATGAGCTCAAGGGAGGCACTGTCCTGCTGATGGATGGGAAAGGAGTCCCTGTGGGTGTTATGCAGGAGATGTCTGTGCCCAAATGAACCAGGACATTGCTCTGACTGGAGGGATCACATTGCACATTTGTGTTTGTCTATTTGTCTGTGCGGACTCTGGAAATCCACTCACAATCTTATTATTAGCTGGGCAAATTTGGGATTCACTGGAGCCTCGAAAGAGCTCCAGCACTCTTTGCCGATGGTGTCTGGGCTGCCAGAAGTGTTTTTGGGAGGTGTTGGAGGATGCTGGGTTGCTACAGCTCCAGCAGCAACTCCCAGGTTGAGCAGGACAATAATGGGGACCCAGGGGTGTCCCCATGCCCTTGGGCTGTGGATTCTTCTCTTTACACAACAGCCAAGGGAAATTTTCCAATGAGAAACAGGGTGAACTTTATGGCACTTGAATGGGATGATCACTATCATACCACAACAGTCTCAGGGAAGAGGCTTTCCTACACATTTGCTGGCTCACTCGTGGCAGAAGGGAGGCCTCTGAGGATGGAAGCAGGATTTGCCTTCCTCCCTCCTCCTCCTCACCAGCAGGTCTGCTGTGCCCGGTGCTGCAGACTCAGAAAGGCCAAGGGATACAGAGAAGGTGGCAAAGCATCTTCCCTGAAGTGCAAGAGCTTTGTTACAAGGTCCTAGCTCTTGTTGCAGCTGCAGCACCTGCATCAGGAGCCTGTCTTTAAAGATGAGGGGTATGAGGGTGCCAGAGAGGATGCCAAAGAAACTGGGAGAAGTTACACGTGACTTTATTTCAAGGGAGGAAAAAAATATCAGTACCAAAATGTTTGGCTTCTGTCTTCTGTCATCTGCATTGCGACGATATGGAAACCACGTACAGTTAATTTATATCTTACCTGCTGCTCTTTTGAGCATTGGGAGGAGGAGAGCAGAGATGAGAGGCTGGAGTCACTGATCACAGAATCACAGAATATCAGAAGTTGGAAGGGACCTCAAAAGCTCATCCAGTCCAACCCCTGCCAGAGCAGGATCACTCAGAGGAGATCACACAGGAACACGTCCAGGCGGGTTTTGAATGTCTCCAGAGAAGGAGACTCCACAACCTCTCTGGGCAGCCTGGTCCCGTGCTCTGTAACCCTTACAGTAAAAAAGTTTTTCCTCATGTTCAGATTGAACCTCCTATGCTTGAGCTTGCTCCCATTTAATAAAATGATATACCTCAAAATACTCTAAAATGTCCAGCCCAGAAGTTCCTTTTTCCTGTTACTCTCCACCACCAGAGAAAAAGAGGCATTGCTTTCCTGTCCTAACACTTCTGAGAAGGATTCCCAGGCCTCCAGCCTGGGGTCTTGTGTCATTCTGTATTTCATAAGGGGTGTTCGGTGCTGTGGTTTGCTGGAAACATCTTGAGACACATGCACACACACACTGCATCTCTGGTCAATAGAAAACAGCACCCGAGTCCTGCTGTACCACAAAACAGAACTTTTTCTGTTCCTTTTCAAGAAGCTCTCTCAGCAAAACCCAAGATCAGTCTTCTGGGCAGATGGTCTCTCTTTCTCTGTTAACCATGTGAAAGCCATCTTACACCTTTTTTGTTGTTTTGATCTTGCCACATGGTGGCATCTCAATAGTGTGCAAGGAGAAATGGTCAAGAGGTCAGACTCCACTACGAAAATACCCAGCAGGTACTTATTGGAGATGAGGGAACCAGATTGCACACCTTGAGAGGCAGGTGCCAAAGTCGGGCATGGAGAATAGCCTCCTCCATCCCACCAAGGACTGCCACTTGTCCCAGTTACATGAATGGCATCAAACACATGTGTCTACAGTGACTTTGTCCATCCCAAAGATTTTTCAGCAAACCACCACAAGCCGGGTTCCCGCTGTGCAGTGGGGTGTCACAAGATGTGTCGTTGCATGAGGATAACGGTGGAGATTGCAACAGGAGGTACCTCAGCCTCTCTCACTGCCGCAGAGAGGGGCAAGGTGCAACCCCATCACCCCCACACAGATGAGGCACTTTCTGATTGGCCAAGGGGAGATGCTGCTTGTGGAAATAAGTGCTTGTCCCACCCACTGGCAACAGTGTAAAAACAGGTGGTTTTGGGCAAAGTGACACTCCCTGATCCTAACACTTCCGGATACAAGTGATTCCTAGTTGGATTGTTACAGCCTGTTGCTGCCTTGGTGCACTCTGAACCAACACCTTCATCAGGTAGGTGCCTGCGGAGTCTCTTTCAGGCTGGCCACCCATTCAGCCTCTCTGTGCAAATCCATCTTCCTGGATCCAGCTAAATAACAAACTGTTGGAATTGTCTCTGCATGTAAACGAGCATCAGGGCTGCCTGGGAAAGAGAATTAAAAACCCTCACCTGAGTCTTAGGCACCCAGAACATGTGGAAGATGGAACCAGATTTCCCTAACAACAGGAGAGACTGGAAAGATGCCTTGACACTGGAGGAGAAACCCAGGATCTTCTGTTTGGGGGCATGGGGGTTTTTGTCAGCAAAGGAAGTAGATGCTTTTCTCATCCTTTCAGGCTTTCAGTTAGCTTAAGTTGATTTGTGTTGCCATGCCTAGCCACCAAGACACTTCCCTGCCCTCTTGCTCCTCCCTAGGTTGGTACTGCATGGGGCAGGGCCAGTAAGTGTGGGGCTGGGGAGTGTCTTTGCTGGGAAGCCTGGGAATGGTCTTGAGCTGAGGATGGGCTCTCTCAAGCTGAGCTGGGAGGACTTTCTTAAGCCCAGAGAAGCAGAGGTGATGGTGCAGGGTGTTTTGTTCAGCCAGCTTTGGGCTGGCTGAGGTGATGGAGAGCAGTGGATAACTCTTCCTATAGTGTGGCATCTCCAGGTACAAGCATTTCCCTAAATTTTTGGCCCTGGGTTTCAATCTTGGCATGGTGCTGAGTGTTGGCACAAGCATCTCCTGATGTGCAAACCTCCTCTGCTCTGGCAGTTGATTAAGAAGAGGCAGAAGGGAGAGAATAAATGCCCTAGTGGTAAACCTGGTTTGATATCTGTGCTGGGAAGTGTATCTTGTGTCACTTCTTGATCCTCTCTCTCCAGAAAATTCTGCTCAGGTTGACAACACATGCCGTGTAAAAGCTTTTAGGGATTGTACCTTGTAAAAGTAATTTTACTTTCCATGTAATCTGAGTTTCTATGGACTTTTTGAGTAAAATGGCAAAAACTTGGGATGAGCCCTCCAATCTGTGTTTTGAGGAAAACATCAGGAATACCTGTGAAGAAGACAATGAAATAAACTCCAGATTGTCCAACAGGCTGGTGCTTCTCAAAATACTCCCAGGACACGTGTGAAGTTGTAATGCTAAGAATCGTTATTATCTCTTTTCGTTGGAGATTGTGCTTCTGCTTTTTGGCTCATCATGTGTGCCCAACCTTGTCCGTGTCCTTTCTTTGTTGTCTTGATCTGTCTTCTCCACAGTGCTGTGAAGACCTGGGATAGGCAACAGCCATGCGGATCCTGTACCTGCTCTTCCCTCTCTTCCTCCTGTTGGGCCAGAGTGCTGCAGGTGAGAAGGGAAGAGGGGTGATGGGATGAGATGTGAGCCCCCATCAGTGACGTCTTAGGAGGTGACCAGATTTGTCAGATATATTCGATGTTTGGAAGGAATTGGCTGTGATGAATGGCTGAGGAGCCACAACCAGCACTCTTAGACATCACACTGGTCTTTCCCCATTACTTTCCCCGCATGCACACATGTTGCTGCAGAAAAGGAAACCTGCTATTAAACAGGTAAAAATGTTGGTTTTGATGCTTGATACACATGGGAGACTGAGAACTAGAGACAGCTTCAGCCTTTCTGGAACCGCACATATATTTACGATTATCCCATACTCACTCACTTTGACCTCTTGTGTTGTACAGGATCCTCCCTAGCTCCTGGAAATAAGGCAGAATGTGAACGACAAAACGGCTTCTGTGGATTTCTGAAGTGCTCTTTCCCCTATATCATCAGTGGAAAATGTTCAAAGTTTTTCTTTTGTTGCAAAAAGTAAGTGCTGGAATTAGAAATGTCTTTGTGGTGGTGGAAAGAGTTGTTGTGCTTAAGTGCCCATGACTAGCTAACATCTCAGTGCTATGCATGTTCCAAGGAAGAGGCCATGGGAGGAAAGGAAAGGTGCTGGGACCTGCCCTGAGTGGGCCTGAAGGAGCCCAAGGTCAGCCAGTACCTCCTCACTCTCCCTCACTGCCACGAGGCTCATTCAGGCTTTGCAAAGGGGTCACCCAAGCCAGCAAAGAGTGAAGCATTCACTGTCCTTGGACAGCATTGAGGACATGATCCTGCTTTTGCTGCATGTGCACAGACTTGGAGTCAGGGCTGCCACCACTAAGAGAAGATGGGTCTAAACTGACTGCAATAAGGACTGATCCAAACCTCCCTTGAGCCTGATTCTCTTCCACTGTAGACTTGTTTGTCATCACAGAGGAGGTGGGAAAGAGGGGGACAAATTGAAAAGTCAGTCACAACAGTTGATATGCTTGTCTGTTTTTTTGTACAGGATCTGGGGTTGAGACCCTGAACTTTTTGAGCAGAACGTCTCCCTCGCTTCTGGCTCCTGGAACCTCCTGATGTCCTCTCCTCTCCCTGCCTCTGCCATCCCCAGGTGCTGTGACAGCAGGAGTAGAAACACTGCTCCTGCTGGGCAGTCATGGGCTGGTGACATACTTCCACAGACCTGGATTCACTGGGGCAGAGGCGGCTTTTCCCAGCTTGAATAAAGACGAGCAGTTTGGCATTGCAGTGGGTGGGATGTGTGGCTGTTTCCTTGTGTCGATGCATGGTGGTGGGTTGGTGGCCTGGGGATATTGGTGATCATCACTGTTGCTGTCACTGGAGATGCTCTTGCATGGCAGCCGTGTGGGGACACTGAGCCTGGCAGTCCTTCCTGGGCTGGGGTGTTTGCTGTGGGTGTGATGAATTGACTCTGTGGATGGTCCCTCCTGGAGAGCAGGACCTCTGTCTTGGTCATGGCGGTCATGAGTGTCCCTTGTACCCGATCGCCACAGCTTCATGCAGAGGGCTGTGATGGGTGGTGTGTCCCTTGGGTGGACATGGCCAGGGCTGCCCACTCAACCCATCACAAATGCCCCAGAGGTCCCACCACACAGTGGGATGGGACCTCCATCTCCCTTATCTGCAGTTGGCAGAGCACTGAAAAGCAATCCCCACTCATCTCCCTCCATGCTGCTAGCCTCACAGCACCAACTCCTTTACTAGCCCCACAGCCTTTCTCTGCCACATCGCTCCTGGAAGGGTCTGATCCCCCAGACAGCCTCCTCCTAAAGCTGGTCTCCTAAAGGACTTGGTGCAAAGTAGATCTCCCAGACTGGCTGTCCAGCTCCTCCTCAAGGTGACCTCTCCAGTGAGTCCTATGGACCACAACCTGGAAATTTCCACAAGTGTAGTCCAGTAGGAAGAAAGCAGCTTGTCTTCTCTCTGCCTGCCTCAGTCAAGCTGGGATTTCAACAGTGTCCTCCATCAATAGTCAGTGACGTTTGGGTAGACAGGTGGATTTAATGATCTTAGAGATCTTTTCCAAACTTAATAAATCTATGATTCTGTGATTCTGTGTTTCTATGATTCTATAATTCTGTGATTCGATCACCACAGCCTTTCTGCAAGGGCAGACCTCTGCCCTGCAGAATTTGCATGCTTGTGTCCAAGACGACAGATCACTCTCAGCACTCCATCCCTGACTCCCCACCTTCTTCTTCCCCTTTGGATGCGCAGCCCTTCCCAGACCCATGGGACTGATTCCTGCATTTGCTCCCAGGGAATCTCTACCCTTGTCCTGAAGCTTAAGGGGCCTCCTGGGACCAGCCCAGTCTCCCGTCACATAAACTCCTGTGGGAGGGTTGTAGGAATGATAGTGGAGCTGTTCAATCCCAAGAGATGTGTCCACACTAGCTAGGGTCTTTCCTTATGTCCAAACGCAGCTCCCTCCCTGCTGCCCAGGTCCTGTACCCAGCACAGAAGGTTCCCACTGACTTTCCAGGGTCATTTCCTTCACATTCATTTATGTATCATTTAACTGAACATTTAGCAGTCACCACGAACACCCCTTATCTCAGCAGCTTGAAGCTGTTCCACTGTCCTATGGGCTCCTTTGAGCAGAACATCTTGAATAAGACGGATGGTGTTGTGGAAAGTCACCTCATGAGTTTAATATAGTAGCAATAGAGGAGAAACAGCAAGAAAAGGAGAAAGTTCTATGGATAAATGATATTTTTTGTTACCCATGATATGACATGACTTACGTGGAAGCAGTGTACTGGAGGTGTTGATACGTTTTATATATA
>NW_010202516.1:0-373 GCF_000695765.1 Mesitornis unicolor
CTTGCAGAAGCATAGTTATGAGAGACATTGTGGTATTAACTTCCAACTTGTCACATTGTGGAAAATAATAATAGAAATTTATTTTCAATCGTTTCGTCCCTGTTCGGGCACCAATTATCCTGTCTCCGTTTAAGGGTCAGAGGGAGAGAGAGAGCAGGATTTTCTCTCTGTTGTCCCCTACCCCTCCCAGGGGGAGGATTAAGAGAAAGGAAATAGAGAGAGAATAATAAAAAAAAATGCTCCGCACAAGGTTGGAAGTTAAGACTGTAACAAGTTTAATGATAACAACAGAGGAAAGGAAAAGGGAATTAATAAGGCACAAAGGATAATTATATACAAAACCCGATCCCAGTAGTCCCAAGTGGAAATGTCC
>NW_010202516.1:404-6976 GCF_000695765.1 Mesitornis unicolor
AGCGGTGCCTTGTGGCTGCTGCGACTTCTGTGACTCGTCACCAGGGACCGCAGTGGTGCCGGGAGCAGATGGTGGTGGATGCTGCCGAGCACGTGGAGCTAGGCCGAGCCGTCCCGAGATGCGACAGGAAGCAGCCCAGGAAAGCCAGGAAAAGCCCGTGAAAAACCTTGGTTTTTTATAGACTGTGGCCGGAAAGGGGAGGGAACAGTACTGATCTCTGACCCTCCAGGGTCCTCCAGACACCACCAGTCCTTCCCTTTCAGGCTGGTAACCCTTAAACCATAACACAAGGAAAATATCTTTGTCTACTTGAAATTTGTCTATACCTGTTCTGAATAACAAGATAGACATCTAAAATCTCCTATATTTATATTTTCTGAAATAAATGGCTTATAAACTACAGTAACAATTCTGCGATCATTAACATAGATGCAGATCTCTACCACTTTCTAATTACTACTTATTTGCAGTAGGACTGCAAATTTTGAGCAGTCCTACTGAAATGTGTGGCTCTGTATTTCAGACAAGATCACAGAGAATATCTTTATTAGACCACTTCATGTTGCTAGAAATTTCTAACGTGCTTTTTGACGTCTATCTACTTAGATATCTTTTTTGTTTCGGGGGGACATCATGTCTCATAGCTATGTCACAGATGCAACAACACTACTCTTTTAAATATATTTGCATAAGTGACTGAATGCCTGAATCTTAATAGAAAAACAATGCCTGAAAGTCTGTGCACTACAGATGTAGTACCACAAGCACTTCTTTTTAAAAAACATTAATTGTTTAAACAACTTTGGAATTCACTTCTCTGCCCATTATCCCCTCATGTGAAGAACTACAAATTTGTGTAAATCACACCATGAACCTGAGATAGTAAACAACACAGATGAAAAATAACCTTAATAGAAAAATACTGTCTTATTTTTTAAACCAGATGTGGTTCCCGGTCCAGAACATCTGCCAGCGCAACTGGGTAGGTAGCATAACTGCATGAGTTAGTAGGAAGAGACAAAGGTTAAGCTTGCTTAAGCTGACACTATTATTGAATGAACAGCTCATTAAATTCTATCCTGGGATAAGCCTATGTCTTAAAGAAGCCACCTCCTGTCTGCTTAGCAGCACCTACATTCATGCTTTTAGATGCTGTCTCCGTTTAAGGCTCAGGGCAAGCCCAGGGAGCAGGATTTTCTCTCTATTGTCCCCTACCCTCCCAGGGGAAGATTAAAAAAAAAGGAATAGAGAAAGAAGATGCTTCGCACAAGGTTGGAAGATAAGACTGTAACAAGTTTAATGAAAAACAACAGGGGAAAGGAAAAGGGAATTAATAAGGGACAAAGGATATTTAACTATACACAAAACCCAATCCCAGTAGTCCCAAGTGGAGGTGTCTGAGCAGTGCCTCATAGCAGTTGTGACTGCTGTGACTTGTAACCAGGGACTGCAGTGGTGCTGGGAAGCGGATGGTGGTGGATTCTGCCAAGCACGTGGAGGTGGGCCCAGGCATCCCAAGATGTGACAGGAAGCAGCCCAGGAAAGCCAGAAAAAGCCTGCCAAAACCTCGGGCCTCCTTGGTTTCTTATAGACTGTGGCCAGAAAGGGGAGGGAACAGTACTGATCTCTGACCCTCCAGCGTCCTGCAGACAACACCAGTCCCTTTCAGGCTGTTAACCCTTAAACCATAACAGATGCAAAAATAAGTCTCATCCAGCTGAAACTGCAATAAAATTCTTAATAATCCCCAACTGAAATTTCATCAGGAAATCAGGATTAATACCTCTGACCCTTAAAGTGGCTGCACCAGGATTTTTAATTGACAAAATTGTGACTCAGAGATGGATTTTCTATGTACGTGTGTTAGGAGAGTAGGTAGTAAGAAATGTGTTGCCCCATGTTATAGACTACCTAATGCAGAACCTGACAAGACTGTGAGGGGAAACGCCTTTATTAATGTACAACCCACCTTCATCCAAGTGCAGATGAATCTTGGCTTCCCTTTATGAAAGGCAAATACTTCCCACCGTACGGTGTCTCTTAGCACCCTTCAGGGGCATTTGTTCACAGCTGACACAAAAAAGATTACAATCTGTTGAATCACCATTTAGTCTTCCATAACCAAGTAAGTAAACAGTGAAAAGCTTCCATATGACTAAACCATGTCATGCTTTTTCTATAAAGATGTAGACATTATAAAATACAATGTTGTTGTAGAATCATCTGATGCAATAAGAAATCATGGTTTTGATGTCATAATAAAATTTGAGAACAGTTTTATTTTCTGGAGAGAGTAGTGAAAAAAAATAAGTATCTGCCATACAGACAAAGACTCACTTTATAAACAGTCAGAAGTAACAGTAAAATATACAAACATGCGCGCACACACAGCCTTCAAAGACAGTGAAATTTATGCCAGTACTCTAAGTTGTTTCTAAGTGAGGGACAGGTTCCTTTGGTGGTATAAATCGGTGCAGCTCTGCTGGTTTCATGAACTACACTGATTTAAGCTACACTGAAAAGCTAGCTTTCTGACAGTTTCTCTGGAGTTATTCCTGGCACTGAAATGCATCCTTAAAGTTCAAATGAAGACACATCCTGTGCTCTTATATCAAGAGCTACCTGTATATATAGTATTATGAATAAAGTGACATCTAATAGACAGTAATAACTTTTGGGTATGATGCCATGTCCCATTCATTCAGCCAGAGGTAAAGTTATTTTCTGATAGTTAACTGGTTTCCCTGATCTAAACTGAGAGTGAGTAACTTCCAATGTATCATCCTAAGAGGCATAGAAAATACCTCACAGATTTTTGGCTAGTATAGAGTATAATCACATTATTATTGTTGTTGTTGTTGTTGTTATTTTTATTATCTAAATGAACAAATAGAGTCTGTATTTTATTTTTAAGGTCACAATTATTTTACAAGTAACTTTCACAAGTTACTATTAAACTTCCCCTACCTCAGTTACCTATGTTCCAGCCTTTTAATTAGCTTAACTCAGTGGGTTTTGAATATTTTGAGTTGTTAATTTAAAAATATATTAAGAATAATCAGTCACAGGAAACACATGCCCCACTGTAAACTTTTCACACACAAGCTAATGTGTAACACCAATGAATTTGCTTTTCTATGACCATCTTTCTCAAGTCATTTAGAATTATCATTCAGGGAGTTTCAGGCAACTGACTGAAAGTCATGCCTGTAGTTCTCTTAGTGTCTCAGTACTACATAATTGTTCCAGTAAAACCCTTGAAAAAATGGGGGAGTTGTGACCACAGGCTTCATCCTAAGTGTCCCTGTCTTTCAAGCAAATGTAGTACCAGATATCGTTCTGCTTAGCAAAGCTCTTACAGTAGCTATGAGTGTTCCTCATCATCACATGTACCCCTTGCAAAAATTAGGGGGTCATGCAATATCACTCATAATTTAAATACCTGCTGTCAAGTCTTTAACCATCAAATCAATGTTTCCCTTGAAAAGAAAACTGTACTGTCAGTCTTTCACAAGGCAATAGGCACAGAATGTTCTTGCAACTGATGCTGTTATGTTCGAGGGAGGGAAAATGAGAAAGAGGGTCTGTGGAGCAAGATATCCACATAGCACATAACTGTATAAATGAAACACAGTGAATCCAAAGCCATATGCAACATGTGACACAGTAATGAGCAGTCAATTCACCTCATCTACCAAATGCTGCTTAATTGAAGAATCAAGCCTGTTAAAACTCCCAAAAGTAAGCTGCTTTCTTCCCAGACGTTATAACAGGCTGTCCATCTGCTCACGTATGACCACATTTCAAGCTATTTTCAAACTTACAAGGTATAATATTGGCACACATAGTTTCTAAGTATCCATAGAAATCTTAGCACTCAAGGAAGAGCAAATAATGTCTGCTCTTAGAAGATATGTAGGTATACAAAGGCAGGCTAAATATTAGGCTTGGCCCATGTACCTTAAGCTGAAATCCACAATTAATTAATAACCTGCCACAGTGATCTGGTGGCCCCAAATTTCTGGTCATATACTTCCTGTCTTCTCTCACAATAAGGAGATCAAGCTCTCCCTCAGAAGTTCCTGGCAGCACTGCACATCAGCGTGGTGTCCTGAGCAAAAAGGGCACATAAGGAACCAACCCCAAATCCCAGGAGGTGTTACTGAAGGATATACAAACTCATTTTTTTCAGGGATTTGGATTTTTTTATGCAGAAGAAACCTCAAGAGAACAAATTGAATTGAAAACAGGCAATCATAAGGCTATGAAGTCATTCCACACAGTTTAATCTCAGAGTTAAGCCTTTCTTTCTCTGTTCTTCTCTTGAATTAGATGCATGGTTTTCAGAGATAAACATAGGGATAGATAAAGCACCCACAACTATATCTGTTGCACAAGACCTAGATATACTAGTGGTTTTTGACTTAGTTTATGCTCAAGATTATTAACTGACACTAGAAAAAATAAGCACAAATAAAATTACAGTGTTTTGTGAGCTTCCTATTTCCCATGCAATCCTTATTGAGGAAGGTGATTCTGCCCCTCTGCTCTGCTCTGGTGAGACCTCACCTGGAGTACTGTGTCCAGCTTTGGTGTCTCCAACACAAAAAGGAAATCAAAGTGCTAGAGCATGTGCAGAGGAGGGCCACAAAGATGATCAAAGGGCTGGAGCACCTGTCTTATGAAAATAGACTGAGAGAGTTGGGATTGTTCAGCCTGGAGAAGGCTCCAAGGGAACCTTTCAGCGATCTTACTGTACTTGAAAGTTGCCTATAAGAAATCTGGGGAAGAGCTGTTCACTAGGGCATGTAGTGATTGGACGAGGGGTAATGGTTTTAAACTAGAGAAGGGTAGATTTAGTTTAGATATTAGGAAAAAGCTCTTCAATATGAGGGTGGGTAGATGACTGGAACAGGTTGCCCAGAGAGTTGATGTAGGCCCCATCCCCGGAGATATTCAAGGTCGGGCTTGATGGGGCTCTGAGCAGCCTGACCTAGTAATGTTGTCCCTGCTTACTGCAAGGGGGTTGGACTAGATGATCTTTAAAGGTCCCTTCCAACCCAATTACTTCTATGAGTCTATGATTCTATGATCTTAATTATATTGGTCATTATAATTAAATGCATACTCCTTGACCCCAAACTGGTTTGAGATGCTGAAGAAAGAAGTAATTCAGCTTATTCTGTGCTATCATCTTAGTCTAAAGGTAAGTTGTTGATGAATGAGCAAAGCAAAGCCTGTAACTGCTAGGGGAAAAAAAAACAACCACCAGAAATATGTAGGATAGGACAGTATGCCTCCTACTCTAGTAGAGTTTTACTAGTTGCTCTCTTGGAAAGAGCTATGATGAATATCTCTTGTTTGCTATCTACAGAGAATATTATGTGCATTATGTGCACTTCCTTAGTTAATCTACATTCCTGGCCCTGAAATCATATTCTTCTCCTAATTCACCAGCCATCGTACCACTTTGTAACTGTACTGCTCTTGTAGAGCAAAAATAAGAGTCACAATAGGCTGTGAATATTAATCCCATCTCTGCTTGATTTATTTCCTTTTCTAAAGAGGAGAAAGCCAGAATTTGATTAAGTCTGTGCCAAATTGTCTGCTAAAAATGTGTAGTTTTGTCCACTTCAGAGATCAGAGCCACATGATCTCTCATTGCTAGGAATCCATCCTTTTATGTGCAAAAACCTCTGGCCAAGATTTTCACAAGGGACTATGTTTTATAGTTCCCACGTCAAAGTACAATAAATGGTCTGATTTCAAGGAATGCTGATCAGACTTTGCTTAAAAGTTGATAATTTCTGAAATATCTCAGATCGGATATCCCAGACTTTAGGGACTTCAGAATAACTAATTACCATGATCATATTAACCCCCATGGATGGTATCCAGTCTTTTTCAAAATATTGAAAATAGGTATTGGCATCTAGCTTAGCAAATTCAGTTACTGTGGATTTTTTTCCTTCTCACGTCATAACTGAATGTATAAAATATTGCCTATTTAAAATGTTATCTGAAGTATTATTGTCCTGGTTTGAGCTAAATAGAACTATTTTTCTAGTTAGTGAATTTACTTTTCAGCTAAGTCTATTCTAAGTGACTGTACTTTCTGAAACTAACAGCATGCTTTTCCAGACAGTGTTCACTTCTGCAAGTAATAGTGCTTGTATGTTACATAAACATGGCAAGGCCACTGTCACACCATGGGTGCTGTGTTTGCACCTCCAGAGAGGTGCAGACAGGACAGATGACCCAAAACTGACCATCTATGTATTCCATCCCGCATATGTCATATTCAGTAAAAAGCTGAAGGATAACGAGAGTCTTTCCCCTTCCCTCGTGGTCTTCTTCCCACTTCATCTGCAATGACCAAAGTTAGAGTAGAACCCTGCTAGTTCATTTGTCTCCGATCCTGATTTGTGTGTTCCTGAATCCAGTTCCTGCATCTTGCTCTCACCTGCTACTGGGTCCAGTCTGGGACTTTTCCAATGCCCTGCTCTACAGAGCCTCTGGTGATGTTATTGTCATTTGGGGCATGGGAGGACGATTTTCTATTGGTTTTATAT
>NW_010202517.1:0-2036 GCF_000695765.1 Mesitornis unicolor
GTAGGGTGGGTGCATCTGCCACACCATTTTAACTTCAGTATTTGCTTCCCAGGAGCTTAACTGATTTATTCCTTATTCTCAGTCTCTTTCCACCTCTGTGGTAGTTTCTTATCACGTTCTGTGTGGTCAGAAACTTGATTCATCCCTCTACCTACAGCTCTTTTATATGCACATCCCCAATCTTCTTGGGGTTTTGCCTCAAAACTAATTTTATTAAATTAGATTTTCTTCAATAGACTTCTAATCCCCTATGCACCAATTCTGGAAGTACTTTAATTAAAAGAAATCTGTTTCTTTGCAATTAAAAAAAAGACAAAAACCAAAACAACTCCATGAATTAAAAGTAGTGTGTGTTGAAAAGTAAATTCCCCCTACACACACATATGCAATCTACCAAATGCATTCTGTCTTCTCATTTGCTGCAGCTGTCCATCTCCTTACATCTGCACATTACAACTTTTTGTTCCCAAACTAGGCTGTAAACCGCTAGAGGTTAGAATAGCATTTTGTTATATGGTGTATCTGTGAAGTGCCAAATGAATCGGTAGTACTCTTTAGAGCAATTTATGGCTTGGTCTGTGTGGAATTCACAAGTAATCTTTACTAAAAGTAGCACTTCTAGTGTTAATTAAAGTAGGAAATATTATACATGTTTATCATAAATGCAACTGTAACAAATAAAAAGCATGAAAAGGAATCTAGCAAACAAGATGCTTTAAAGTTGTGGAGTTCCCAGGCCTACTGTATTTGCACAATCCTTATAGCTTCAACTGAAATCTATGCGGGTGTATAAGCCCTTTCCATTTATACAACATCAAAGCTTTAAGGAGATATGGAAATGGGTTGGGAAAAAATCGAAATACATCTTCCAATTTTGGTTTTATTAATACAAAGCTGGAGAAGCTGCCTTTCTCCAAATCATGCAATTTAAAATGAAAACTTTTCTTTTTACTTGAGTGGGTTTTTGTGTATTTCTGCCATGTGGAATTGGATCAGGTAGTTTAGATTGGATCATTGGATCTTGAGATTGCACTAGTAATTTAAATAATTTTTAAAAATTAATATTGACAGAGAAAGCATTAGTAAATGTGGCATTATAGGCAGATTATGGATTAGAATGATTTCCTGATGTGTTGTTCTTTGTGTCGCTCTTTACAGAGAATGTGAGGCAATGCAAATCTCTGGAGTACCAGCACCTGCCTGCACACAAGTTCTTAGAAGAAGGGGAATCTTATTTAACACTGGCTGTGGAAGTAGCATTGATAGGGCTGGGACAGCAACGAATAATGCCAGATGGCTTGTACGCACAAGAGAAGGTTTGTCGAAATGAGGAGCAGCTCATTTCTAAGCTACAGGAAATTGAATTGGATGATACTCTGGTGAAGATTTTTCGAAAACAAGCAGTCTTCCTATTAGAAGGTAGCTCAATGTAGATGCTAACTGCTTCCTTAAACTGTCTTCACTTATACAAGCCCACTGAATTAGTATTCCAATAGAAACTGCCTTACATACTTAAGATGTTTTATGATGTAGAACTCCAGCAATATTTTATTTCCAGTCTCTTATGAAAATGAAACATACTTCAGATATCATATGACTGCAGAGATAAGACATCTACTGACCTATAAGCCTTTCATTTTAATTTTTATTGCATTTTTTTCTTTAGATTTGTTGCTTATCATACTCTCAGTATCCTAGTTATATAACCCAGACTCACAATTAAATATTATAGACATCAGTTATCATCAACAGTACTCAGGTAGCAAATTTCTAAATGTCACTTGTATCCTGAAAAAGGAATGGCAGCTTTGTAAATGTGTGAAGATTTTTATCCCCATTCCCAAGTGAAGAGCTCAGAAAATTTACTTAAAATTGCTGGGACAGAAATATAACATTTTCTTTGTAGCAGTTTGGAAAATGACTTGCCTCTGAAGTTTGTATCATACATAAAAATTGAAATATATGGTCAAATATTGAGGCTTAAGGCCTGGTCTTGTGACTAAATTTTGATTAAGACAACTTGTGCTTGGGAATCA
>NW_010202517.1:2059-9339 GCF_000695765.1 Mesitornis unicolor
AAAGTGCGCACTTTTGTCTTAGCTTTTAAAAAGGCTTAACATATAGCACTTAAGCCTCATGTTTAGAGAGTAGTCTTGTGGGTTCTAAGGTTGCCTTTCCAGGTTTTGGGTTGTTTTTTTTTTTAATTAAAGATAAAACTTTAAAGGAACCAATTAGCTAAAGGCATGGTCCAAGTTTTGAGTGCTTGCTCAAGGGATGGTGGGGAGTGTGATACTGCTCTAGGTAAGTTGTAAAGACTGCTATAAAGCAGTCAGGTTTTGCTTTCTTTCTGTAAGACATTTGTCTTTTAAAACTACTTTAATAGAAGAGACACAGTATGTTGTTTAGGGTTCTCAGCTTTGAGTCATTATTATTGCCCAGATCTTTAAAGACTTTGGTACCTACTGATGGTGCCTTTTGAAACTGCAGAGAAGCTGCACCATAGGGAGAGTTTCCATTATGGTGTGGCTGTAACCGCTGCTTTATGGCCTTTGGACATATTAACCACTGCAGAGGGATCCTATGGATTATAAAATCAATTTGCTGCATCCATTTAATGGTAAGGATGCTTTATGAGGAAGAGGCAGTATTTCTCTCAAGTATTCTCTGATATTTCTAGTTTACTACTTTGATCACTGATTTTTTTGTTTTCTTAGAGTAGTAAACAAGTGATCAGAGCAGGAAATCTGCTAAAATAACTACCTACAAAATTGCTGCGGTGAGCAGTGTGCAACGATGGTCTTGCATTACTGTGTGCTGAGAAATCTGGCTTTTCTGCAATAGCTTCAGTTTACTCCAGGATAGGCAGAAACTGCCAGCTCACATGGAGGAAAAACTGTGCAGTCACATAAGATCCTAATCATATCAATTGTGTTTTTATAGTTAAAGTCCTATTGATATAATAAAGCTTAATTAAATATTAAGCTGCTTTCTATGCTGTTAATGCAGATTAATGCATGCTGTATGTAGCTACCATTTGAATGCATGGGAAAGCAGAACAGAAGACTATGTTGAAAGAACTGTTCTAATGTTTTGCTTGACTTCTAAGTTAATGGCAGAATATATTTTCATATAAATGCTTTGTCATGTATTCTTCATGTCCTAACTGAGTTTCTGACTGGACCACCAACTGGCAAACATACATGAAATAGCTTCTTTCATTGAAGCAATGCCAGCTAGTTTTGAATGGCTTTCAACTTAATTTTAAATGATTGAGAGACACACTGTCACCTACTTAATCTTCATTGATGTTTCCTTTGTTATCAGCCCCAGTCTTCAGAAATGCCCACCTATGGAACTCAGATTATTTTTCATGCCTAGTGATTTTTATCTTTGCATTTTGTGCTAAGGCACCAGTCAGAAAAACATTGCTGAAATAGCTGTGCTAGTCCAAATTGTTACCACCTCTCATGGAGTTCATCCTCCTCTGCAGCAGAAGTGGTTGGATAAATTTTGTGAGTACTCCTCATCTGCTTCAATGTAGGATCAGCCTTGTTAGTTTGAACCACTGCTGGAAGCTATGACTGGAGTGAAGAAGTATGTTAACATAGATATTCATCCATCCAAGTGTGGTGGGTTGGAATCTCTAGTAGAAGAGGAAGTAGTAACTTATAGGACTGCTGGCTGCTATTTGTGCAATAATTGTCCAATAATACTTAATGTAAGATTCTTATTCTGTATCTTGCAACATATAATACCTGAAGTAAAAAACTGCTTGACACAGTTTTCCTATTAATAGAAATTAGTCTTAAGGTTGCAGGAAAAATGAAAAAATGGGATTCATATGCACAATGAACATTAAGAGCTCAGCAAGCAAATAGTTTAGTTTAATTTTTTTTTAATCATCATTTCTGTTGTCAATCTTGACACTGCTGTTATTAAGTTGAAGTACTGCAATGGCTGCACTGAGTGTGAGCAAAATCCATTGTCCCAACAATGAGAATAGTTTCCCCACAACAAATACAATTTTTAAGATTGTGTGGCTATAATGGACTAACAAAAGGAGCTTTGGTGCAAGATCTGACCTAGTCTTCTCAGAAGACCAAGTCCATACCAAAGGGTTATTTAAATGCCTAATATCAGGTGAGACATTAATAGGAATCAGGTGCTGCTGTAACTTCAATTAAAGATACATGTTTTTCCACTGTAACCATTGCATACCACAAAACCACAGGAATGATAAACACCACCACAACCAGGAACGGCAAACAAAATGTTACATAACACAACCCTGGGAACCAGCACCGCAGTTTTGAGAGCAAAAAAAGTCAACATTATGCCCAACTATTAAACCAGCACAATATACAGTCTAGTCAGAATTAGTATTTATCTCAACTTTTCAAGCCACTCGAATTACAAGCTTGCAGTTCTCCCAAATAAGCTATTTTAATTGGGTGCCAAATAAATCACTTTCTGCTCCACGTTGGGAACCAAAGAGGACTGTTGTGGTTTACCCCAGCAAACATCAAAACACCATGAAAGTACGCTCGCTCGCTCTCCACCTTCCCAGTGGGACAGGGGAGAGAATTGAGAGATTAAAAGTAAAGAACTCATCAGTTGAGATTAAAAGCTATTTAATAACTAAACCAACACAAACTTAAATAATAATAATAATGCCAATTCACTGTAACAAGAATAGGAACAACAGTAATATACATAGCTCATAAACAGCAGCCACTGGCTGTACACCAATGACAATGCGACAAGAGAGGTAAGCCTCAGGAACTGATACGGGCCATCATCACGAAGGGAAGGGATCAAAGGAGCCAAAGAAGCAGCAGGAAGGGAATGCGAAGGGGTCATCCCCTGCAAGCTTCCCAATTTATAGTGACCGTGATGTTTATGGGATAGAATACATCTTTATTGATCAACTTGGATCAGACCTGGATCATCTGTCCTGGGTCACCTATCCCAGAGAGTCCCTGGGCTCTCACTTCCCCCCTCTTTTCTCTTGTGCAGAGAGAAGGAAAAAAAGCAACAAAAGAAACTGTAACCACAGGTGCAGGTAAAACCTTGAAAAACATAAGTATCTGCCAGTGAAACGAAAACAATAACCTTTATCAGCTTCCTAAAGAAAACAATTTCATCCTGGCCAAAGCTCCAAATCATGTTCATTAAAGCTCAAACATTGCTGTCTCAAAAATCCAGCTCTGGCTGAAGCATTAAAAGGGATTCTACAATTCAGTCCTAGCAAAACCAGGACACACTGTAACCACTTTTTTTTTTTTTCTGGTGGATTTGTGATAAAGCAATTATGCACCAACAGAGGGTGCATAGGGATTCATGGGCACAATACAACTACACAGAGGCAAAGCTAGGATTATCACCTTCTAATTTTAACATTCCATAGACTTGCTGAATGAGCCCCATGGAGCCCTGGGGCCATTCTGTCATTTGTATGTGCACTGATAGTGTGCATAGTACTATACAATTTGCAGTCTGTCTTGTTGTCTCAAAGAATATATGGTATTTAATATACTTGTAATATATTTCACAAAAATATCAATGTAACTTTACATTTTGTACAGCAAACAGTTTCTGAATACCAATTCTAACTCAAGATATAGTGAATGTTTTTAAAGGTCCAAAAGTTGGGTTTTAACAGTCTGTAAAGATTAACATTCTCTTTCTCTTTCCCACAGCTGGACCATATAGCGGTTTAGGCAAAGTCATCCATCGAGAGAGTGTTCCAATGCACACATTTGCCAAGTATCTTTTCACCTCTCTCCTACCTCATGATGCTGAACTGGCATACAAAACTGCACTGAGAGCCATGCGGTATGTATTCACAGGTCATCTAGAAAGAGCACAAGTAGCAGTTTGGAAAAGGGGAAAAAGCTTGGTAATCAAGACCTAAAATAAGCATTGTTCTCTAAGGAGAAATTACTTTGGTTCTGTCTTCTGTAAAAGCATTTGATGTCTGTAGTAACTACAGTATAATCATTTATGAATGTACAATTAGTGTTTATCTGCAGCATTCTATGTTACAAATCCTTTTCGAATTTCACTCTTGAGGCATGTAGTTTTGTGTTAAATGACAGCTTTAGCACGTGTATTTTCTTACTGATATGGCTGTGTGTGGGTGTGATGGTAGTGGCGAGGAAATGAGGAAAGAGGCATCTTGCCAGTAGTCTCAGGATCATCTTAGCAGATGATAGGACTATTTGTTCCTCCAGCCTTTTTTATAAATTAGCTCTCAATGATAGATTTGAAATTATATGGTGTGGTATTTTTTTCTTATGCTTCATAACTAAGCAGTCTTGCACACTTCTGGGTGAACGTTGGGATTTAAATGGAGCATGTCATATGACAACAAAATGTCTGACTTGCATTCCATTTGTCTTCAGTAATCAGGGAAAAAAGATGTTTGTCAGGGAGTGCTCAGTGTGTGTTGGCTTTATTTCAGGGCAAGCCAGATTGTTTATGGTGGCTAAGAAAGGCCTTCTGATGGAAGTTCCAAGGGCCTAAATGATCAGTGATAAATCTATGTTGTCCACTTACAGTCCAGGGAAGAAACTGGTCCCATATGTATTGTCTGGTTGCTGTCAAGAACTTGTAGTAAATGATGAATAGCCACAACTGAATATGAAGAGCAATCAAGTCCCAGATTAAAAAAAAATAAAAAAAATGGGTTTTCCTGGTCATTATTATCAAGAATGAATGCACAGTGATTGAAGGACACAGTATCCACATCAGAAGCATTTAGCTTCATCAGTCAGGTTGTGTCCTAGTGGTTTGGAAGTGTGTATTCTGAAGCTAATTTCTCCAGAAAGCTAAATGGAGAGAAAATAATTCTGTGTTCAAAAGACTAAATGGGAGGACATGCATAAGAACAAAACATAGCCATACCGCTTGTAATTAGAATTTTAGGAAATAGATTGAAAAGACAAAACTTCATTACTGATAACCTGTTGAGACCATTCAAACGTATGATCAGAAAGCTGTCAGGGCCATCTAGGTACATCCTTTTTCTTTCATTGCAAGTTAAGTGCATTAAGTGCTCTGGTCATATCAGATCAGCAAGATAGTACAAAATGTGTGGAGTGTGGTTGTGTGTGGTGGGGTTCTGGGGAGGGGGGTGGGTTTTTTTTGTTTGATTTGGTTTGGGTATTATTTAAGAAAAAAAAAAATCAATTTTATAAAGTAGACTTGTGTCATTGTATTTATTTAATTCCAGTCACTACCTTAAAGTGTTTCTCAGAGATTGTTTGTGGGGAGTTTTCCTCCGTAAACTAAACTACTGAAACCACATTGAAAGGCTGGAAAAGACATATATCAGCAGCTTTTGCACAGTGCACTGAATGCTTCAGTGAACATGACAGCAGCATGTTATTCCTCTTGAAGAAGTATTTGGACTTTCCTCAGAAACAAATCATAACTGAAAACTTATTTTCTGGAAGTTTCCTTTCTCAACTGGAAAACCAAGCAAGGCACTGAAAGATCCGAATCATGAAATCTCTAATTAACCATGGGGAGCTCCAGCCATCTTTTGGCATGAAGCTACCATCTCAGCCAAACAAATTACTTCTCAAACAGACTAGTATAAGAAAGAGTTGTTTGTTTGCTTCCATCTGGTAAAATCACAGGAGACATCAGCATAATTTGGGCTGTTCTCCATAGCTCTCTTGGCATCACTTTATAAGGCAGATGAGAGTTCAGCTTTTTAATATTTTTTATTTATGGGGCTTTTTATATATATTTTTATATATATTTGGCACTCTTAATAAATGTAGACTGCTGTCTTGAACTTTCTGTTCCAGGCCTGTCTGCATTCCTCAGTACTTCTCAGAAATTCTCATAAAGAAGGTTGGTTACTGTTTCCACTCACACCAAAGTGATAGTCCAGTGTACAAAGCACTCCTGATATAAACCAAATGAAAAACTAACTGAAAATAAACATTGCTTTGAGGGGGGGAAAGAAGAAAGCAAACGTGAAGATTGAACATCTGTCTCATGTCTGTGGATCAGAACAGGGAAATTTGAGCATCCTTTCCTCCATGTCATGGGTAAAATATTTCTGCATAGAAATCTGTGTGGTTGCTCATGTTTTTGGAAGTGGAGCATATTTCTTTCTTCACTTGAACATTTATCAAAAAGTTAACTTCCCAAGGTTACAGCTAGTTGCTGATGAGACATAAGCATTTAGTGTCAGTCTATACACAAGTCTACACAGGTCACTGACCCATGATGGCAAGACTTTATTCAAAATCATCTGTTGCTGTTTCTTTTTTTTTTAATTCTCTTTTAGTGTATGGAACACTCAGTGTGAAATCACTGAAAGCTGAGACCATAAAGCCTTTCATGCATGTACCTCTGGTCTGCAAGGACAGGGTGTGCTATCCTTAAAGGTCACTTCTGTCTACAGTTCACTGCTTACGGCACTGAAACATATGGAGTAGAACCTTGGAGAATGTGGATCTGAGGTGACCTAGTTGACTGCTCACTTGGAATCTGAATTTGAATGTTTGGCTGACCCCTTGTTAAGCCTGAATTTAAACCCAGGCTTTGAGAGTCTTTGGGATGTCTGGGGAAGCAATTTTGGACCTGATGGTCACCAATGCGAGTGAGCTAATCAGGGATGTCATGATCGGAGGCAGCCTGGGCTGTAGTGATCATGTGCTGGTGCAGTTCACTGTCCTAAGGCATATGAGTTATATGAGAAGCATAGTCAGGACCCTGAATTTCAGGAAAGCCAACTTCCAGCTCTTCAAGGACTTAGTCAATAGGACCCCTTGGGAAACAGTCCTCAGGGTCAAAGAAGCAGAACAGAGCTGGCAGATCTTTAAGGAGGCTTTCCACAGACGGCAAGAGCTCTCAATCCCCAGGTAAAAGAAATCAGGCAAGGAAGGCAAGAGACCACCATGGCTGAGTTGAGACCTGCTGGTCAAATTAAAAGGCAAGATGGAACTGCACAGGCAGTGGAAGCAGGGACAGGTATCCTGGGAAGAGTACAGGGATGTTGCCTGGCTGTGCAGGGATGAGGTCAGGAAGGCCAAGGCACAGCTGGAGCAAAACTTGGCAAGGAATGCCAAGAAAAATAAGAAGGGCTTCTACAGGTATGTAAACCACAAAAGGAAGGTTAAAGAAAGTGTCTCCTCCCCGATGAGCGACAGTGGTGAACTTGTAACAACAGATGAGGAGAAGGCTGAGGTTCTCAACAACATTTTTGCCTCAGTCTTCACCGGCAACCTCTCTCCTCACAGCTCTCAAGTTGATGGCCCACAAGACAGGGACCAGGGAGAAAAAGCCCCTCCCACTGTAAGTGAAGATGAGGATCATGGAACAGATCCTCCTAGAAGCT
>NW_010202518.1:0-6195 GCF_000695765.1 Mesitornis unicolor
CACACATACATATATATAAAATGGAATGTGCTTGTGAATGATTCAGTAACCAAATAGTAGGTGAAAGTCCTAAAAAATAGCATCCGGTCAGCTCTTGTTACAAGGTATATATGTTTATAATTAAAACCAATGTGTAAAATACATTTTCATAAATCTTCATATATTTGTCAATGCATTTTAATACAAATCTCTGTATATTTTTTTAAGTCTTCATCAAACTCACAATAAGTGAATATTGACTTTCAGAGACAGACATTAAGATTTATTGACCTCAAAGGTAAATATTAACTGAGATGTAGCTAAGGTCAAGATTTCTCTTAGCAGAAGATCTTAATATTCAGTGAGAAAAGAAATTATAATCTGTATTAATATATACATTCTAACAACTTGGTTCATTACACACATTGAAAATCAATTATGAACTCAAACTCTTAATCATTTACAACTGGAAACTTTTCTTGTTCTACACATTTTCTTTTAACATTACATTTACAAAAATCAGATACATATTAGGAAAAGAGACCTGCTTACTGAGGGGTGAACGGTAATCAGCCAGAATAAGCATCTGTTGCGAAAACTGGAAAATAAATCCGGGCTTGTGAGGGCGGCACCAAATAAGCGACAGATGCAAGTCGGGAAACAAATAGTAATCATTTATTTGGATAATAATAATTTATTTATTTTGGATTGCCGGTGATAAATTGAAAAGCTACAGCTACACTAAAGGTTGTATAACTAATATAATAGCAACAACGCACTATGAAGCACAAACACTAAAAACAATGATGACTTGTCCACAGTAAGCCTGGCTGCCTGGCAAATAAACAAGCCTGTTTGAACAGAAATACAGTGGAGCAAAACCACGAATACACTCAAGGAAACCTAGAAATGAACCTGAGGAGATCTATGAAATACACTCAGGGGATATGAACGTGAGGAGGAAATATATCACTCAACATTAGCTGAGGTAAATAATCTTACTCACAAGGTGATCCGAGTGGTGGGGATGGAGAGGAAGAAAATTTGTCAATCCGTCCAGTTCATTGGTATAGTTCCGAGTTCATCCTGTCTCCCCAGGTAAGGGCTCCCTCATAAGTTACCTTGGCCGGCATTTTGTCCAAGGGGGAAGATTCTCATCACTCTGTGGCTGGAAAAGTACCTCCCCCTTGCTAGCATGAATCTTAGCAGGTTTATCCCCTGATGCATTTCAGTCAACACTGACATTTGAGGAAAATAGAATGAGTTTGACTCTAAAGTGACAGTTCACTATCATAATGAGGAACATTTTGGGCCTATACAGACAAAATTATGTAGGCTTATTGTCTCTTCATCTAATATGCTTGCACGATTTCTCAAGAGGTCTTCTTGTGCCATGTTCCCTCTCCTCTTTTTAAAAGTAAAACTAACTGCTTATGATCATCAGAAGCAAGTGATATTTCTGATCAAAGATCTTGTGACAGGAATAAAATCATCAATTCAACCCTGAAAGGAGCTGTGCGTAATTTGACCAGTGATTAAAACCCAGACACTACTTTTGTTAGTTTTATTAAAACTGTTGTGTTAAAATTGCCACTTTATGCTCTATTTCAAGTTGAAAAATAGTTCTAAATGCAATCTTTAGCTCATAAGAAAATAATTTCAAGTATGACCATCTAATTCATTTTTGTGGGTAATTAAAAATTGTTTGCAGTAAATGGATAAATTTTTTTTGTTCATGGATAATTCACTAGAAAAACTATGTCACCACTTGAAAGTGTTAACTGACAAGGTTCCATTATTATATTATATGCAATATATTCAATTCCATAAGTTCATTAAAAGTAGCCTGAAGAACAAAGAAATTGCATGCTCTTATTAATTTCTTCAGAAAGATTGAAAAGAAAAATATACATGCAAACTATATCTGTCAGATTATTTAATTATTTTATTCATCACTGGCATACTGAAATGAAAACTTTGACTGATATTACGTTATACATGCTAAAAATCTGTATGCATGTAAAAAAATATTAGCCATATTAATTCATCACCACTAAATGGGTTTAAACATTTTTTTCACAGAATTGCTTAATGTTCTAATGATTAGCTGAATAGATGTTATTAAAATATTTGAAGGTATAAAGTACACTAGCCAACTAAATTTCTTCAGGACAGAAGTTTGCAGGACTCATTTAAAGACTTTTTGCAGACTTCTGTCTTTCTTTCAATTCTGCAGAGACCGTTCAAGTAATGGAAATCTTCTAATTTCTCCTGATCTTTAAATTTGAGATTTGTTAGATGTATCATTTAAGGTCTACCTTTGGATTAGTGCTGGGAATCAAGGACTGGGCAGTTCTTCCTATAGATCCCCCAAACCCACTTACTAACAAAAAATCATTCCTAGTTTACCACACTAAACCTAATTAATATGAAAGACATCATCTCCAATTTCTCTTCATAGAATCATTGAATCATTTGGTTGGAAAAGACCTTTAAGATCATCAAGTCCAACCATAACCTAACTCTACCAAATCTTCAGCTAAACCACATCCTTAGTACCACCTGAATGCATCTTTTGAATAGCCTCAGGGATGGTATTTCATCCACCTCCCTTGGGAAGGCCATTCCATTCTTTGATCCCCCTCTTAGTGAAATATTTTCTAATGTCCAACCTAGATCTCTCCTGTCACAAATTTAGGCCATTTCCCCTTGTTCTATTGTCTGTCATTAGGGAGAACAGACCCACAACCACCTCAGTACAATGTCTAGTAACACTGTGCTATAAGGTCATTATACTCTATAAATTACAAAATTCACTGAAAAAAAAATCAAATAATATAATCTGAGTTTCAAGAATTAGAAAATCATAAAATCATAGAATTTGAAATCATAAATGATTCTATCATTTGTAAGGTTGTAAAACACCCTTAAGATCATAGAATCCAACTATAAACCTAATGCTACCAAGCCCACCACTAAGTCATCTCCCTAAGTGTCACGTCTACACATTTTTTTAAACACCTCCAGGGATGGTGACTCCACCACTTCCCTGGGCAGCTGTTTCCGATGCTTGAAAACCCCTTCAGTGCAACTTGAGGCCATTTCCTCTTGTCCTGTCTCTTCTTACTTGGGAGAAGAGACCTACACTCACTTCATTACAACCTCCTTTCAGGCAGCTGTAGAGAGGTCTCCCCTGATCTTTACTCCAAACTAGAGAAGTCCAGTTCCTTCAGCCACTCCTCATAAGACTTGTGCTCCAACTCAATCATTAGCTCTGTTGCCCTTCTCTGGACAACTGAACACAGTATTTGAGGTGTGGCTACACCAGTGCTGAGTACAGGGGGATGATCACTCTCCTAGTCCTGCTGGGCAGACTAGCTGTGATACAAGCCAGGGTGCTATTGGCCTTCTCTGCCACCTGGGTATCCTGCTGGTTCATGTTCAGCTGGCTATCAACCAACACCCCAGATCTTTTTCCACTGAACAACTTTCCAGCCACTCTTCCCCAAGCCTGTAGCATTGCATGGGGTTGTTGTGACCCAAGTGCAGGACCCTGCACTTGGCCTTGTTGAACCTCATACAATTGGCTGCAGCCCATTGATCCAGCCTGACAAAGTCCCTCTGCAAAGCCTCCCTACTCTAGAGCAGATCAACTCTCCTGCCCAACTTAGTGTCATCTGCAAATTTACTGAAGGTGCACTTGTTGCGCTTGTCCAGATCATTCATAAAGTTATCAGACCTGGTCCCAGTACTGTGCGCTGAGAAATACCACTCGTGACTGATCACCAACCAAATTTAACTCTATTCACCACCACCACTTTTTAAGTGCAGCCATCTAGCCAGTTTTTTGTCCAGAGAAGAGTACACTGTTGAGGCCATGGGCAGACAGTTTCTCCAGGAGAATGCTGTGGGAAATGGTGTCTAAAGCTTTACAAAAGTCCAGGCAGATGACATCTACAGCCTCTCCCTGATCCACTAGGTGGGTCACCTTGTCATATATCAGGTTAGTCAAGCAGGGCCTGCCTTTCATAAACCCATGCTGACTGGGCCTGATGGCCTGGTTGTTCTGTATGTGGCAAGTGATAGCACTCAAGATGAGCTGCTCCTTAACCTTACCCAGTACTGCTATCAGACTGACCGGCCTGTAGTTCCCCAGATCCTTCTTCCAGCCCTTCTTGTAGATGGGGTCACTTGCTAGTCTCCTGTCAAGTGGGACCTTCCTAGTTAGCCAGGACTGCTGATAAATGGTTTATCAGGTCAGACCTTTCACACTATGCTTTCTCCTGGCTTTTCGAAGTGAGCTGTAGAACTGATATATTTGATTGGTAATGTTCATAATGATGTAACTACATCTAGAACAAGGCAAACAATAATAAGATTCAGTATGGGCTTAAGGTAGCATCTGCAGACTGTCCACTTCCTTTTCCAGTGCAAAAGGATGTTTTTTCCAGATTTCTTCCCAACCTTGGCCCTCTCTTGGTGTTCACAATCATATGGAAAAAAAATTATTTCAGCCATATCATTTCAAATATAATATGAAGTACAACTGCCAATGTTAGAATGTCCAAACAGAATGTTTCAGTAGTTTCCAAAATTATATTCTCTCAAATTAAACATTATATTTATGTAACACATTTTAAAATTTGTCACTTATGCCTTCTCTGGTCTGGAAATTGGCATGACACAGAAACTTCTTAACCTTTATATCCCTAGTGCTTTTAGGCAACTATACCTTGGTGTAATTTTGTACATGCTGGAAAAATGCATAAGATCTCACAAGAAGCAAGTACTTCTACAGCTGATTTTTTTTTTTAGATCTGCCAAATATAATGCACTTGTTTGTGTATGAGTTTCTTATGATTGTGGAGGAGTTATATCACTAATTCCTTTCACAATTATGAGTCTCATCTTATGTATATTTTGTCTCACCATGGTGAACAGGGATTCATTATGCCTTAGTAACAATTAATTCTACTATCCACCGTGCAGTAATGTTGAAGTTTTATCAGTAGCAGCACTTATGAGAATAGTCAGCACAGGTAAATGGAAGAAGTGTTAGGCAAAACAGCAAAAACTGGAAGGCAAAATCAAGACGTTTTCAGCTTGAAGGAAGTTAAACCTTGTAGGGTAAAAAAGAAAAGCATTATAATTTAAGAGATGCACTTTACACTAGCCATAAAACCAGGTTGCTTATTCTGGGAGAGAAAATGAGCTATATCAATTAGAATATTCCCTTTAGCATATTGCAGTCCAGTGTTCTTGGACCTTTGTCACTGGACCTTTGTTGCAATATTGCTAGATTGATCTGCTCACCTCAAGCTTATCCTCAGTTGAACATTTCCATCAAAAAAAACGCAAACTACATTAATTTTACTTCCTATGGCAAGTATGTTTCTTAGAAACAGTCACAAGAATGAAACACAACACCAAAGAAGTACAAACACCTAGGTTGTGTGCACCTTTTGGTTAAGTGTTAGCTTTATTCTTTTCTTACTGCTTCTGTCACTGATTTTTAGTTGATTTTTGTGCTTTGTGTACTAGCCAGTTACAAAGCTAATGCTTTTTCTCAAAAAGAAAAGAGAAATCATATAGGATGACTTGGATTTTTAATGACAGGGTAAATATAACTCTTTCTAAATTCCGTTGAATGTTGACAATCAGCTAGTAGAGGCACAGGAATGATGTTTCTTTTCTTTTTTTTTTTCCCCTACCATTTCATGTGCTGTTAAAATTTGGATATTTGTGTGTAGAAGGTCCTATCTTTACATTTTTGCCCCAGAATCCTAGGCCAAATAAGTACTGTCTGTGGAAGTGTTAGGAGAAATGTCAACTACTAGTCATGGTTAATCATCACTGAGGGTTAAAACCTTCAAAACACCAATTTTTAAATTAAATGGATGTTGCCTTGTTAGAAGTACTATATTGGGTTTTCTGTGAGGGGTATTTTGGTTGTGTCTTTGGTAACGGGGGAAGGGCTATGGACATAGCCCTTTAAGAAGCTACCTGAAAAGCTCCCCTTTTTCCTTTGTCAGACCCACCTTTGACCAGGGCTAAGCCAATCAGCACCCCTGCAAATTCGTGTATTTAAGGGGGGTGCAGGGCATGCTTCTCTCTCTCGCTCTCTAGCACTGGCCCTGACCAGTGCGGTCCCAGGTGCGGGTGGCGCAGACCCTGCCCTGCCCGGGTGGGCAGGGCCGGCCCCGACCACAACTTAAG
>NW_010202518.1:6400-9129 GCF_000695765.1 Mesitornis unicolor
CTGGGGGGAGAGCCAGGTCTCCTGGCTTGCAGCCCATAGAGTTCACTGATGGGGCAGGACCACATAAGCAGTGGCTGCCCCTGAAGAAGCCGTGACTTCGGGCAATGCATGTTGAAGCAGTTCGTATGTGAGGGAACTGTGACCGTGGGCAGACCCATATTGGACTTTTTTAGGACTTTTTTTTCCCCTGTGGAAAGGGGACCCTGAGTCTTCCTACTCCAGAGGAGCACATGGCGTGAAAACCCAACTGCAACGCCCACTCCCATTCCCCTGCACCTCAAAGTAAAGGAACAAAAGCTGAGCCTGGGAAGAAGGGAAGGGTGGAAGGAAGGGGTTTTTTTTGACTTTTAAGATCTGGTTGTATCTCCTATTGTTCTACTTTGATGCTGGTAACAAATTAAAATTGTTTTGTTTTTATTCCTTATGATGAGTCTGTCTTTTACCTGTGACCTTTTTAAGTGGTGAGAAGCCCTCCCAGTCCTTATTTTGACTAGCCCTTTTTGGGGCATCGTGGTGCTCAGTTAGACACTGGGCCTAAACCATGACAACTGCTTACAGTACTTACTCTATGAAATACCATATTCTAGTGCTTTATACATTTAGAGTAGTTCAAACAGAGCATAGGACGGAAGGAATAGAAAAAATCAATTCAACAAGAGGTGGTATCCTCTTAGTGCTGTCTAAAATGGAACGTTACAGAGCTTGAAGAAGCTCTACGATCTATCTTTAGCAGATATAATCCATCTCATGAAGTACATAGTAGAGGGATACTGTCAATGCCTATCTTTGTTAAATAGAAATAAGGAATAATAGAAGACTGTAAGGTCTTTCATACACACAGTAGTAATCAAAACCAAAAGCATATAGAAAAGAGAACAGCTATTGCTTTCCGCTATTCTACACTGATAAAACAGAAGTAGAAAACTTATTGTCTACTTAGAAGCATTTATGAAAATAAATTGAGGTGAGAATCATATTTTTCGTTCTAGTTGTGTCAGAATCTACCCTCAGTTTTTTGTTCATGCTTATTTATCACCATAAATTGTCACTGTATAAGGAAACATTTCCTTTGATTTCTGTCACCTGGAGAATCTATGCATAAATTTATATTATATTTTCCTTCTTCTTCTTAGCCCTTGAAGATAGAATCTGTCTTTCATGGTTCAGCAAACCAGAGTCTCACAGCTGTTTCCATAAATACTTCAGTACTTTTTATGATAGAAAAAATGGTAATTTCAAATGAGAGTTTTAAAAAATTCTGTAGCATGAACCTTCCTTAGTCTAATAGTACTGACTGATTTAAGAGTTTACAGAATTAAACTTCAATTTGGTAACACACACTGTTATTACAAACTCCTCATCCCCTCAGTTCTGTTTACTAGAGAGCTTTGTGGATTTCAAATAACAGTGTGAATACGAAAAGCAATGGAGAGAAGACAGAAATTGGAGGACATCAAGAGATCTGTGTTGAGTCAGTGGTCCAGGAAAAGAATTTCAGGTGAAAGGGATTATTCTTTTTGTTAAGGAAGCTGAATAATTTAAAATACTTTAAAACTAAATGATTTTTTCCCGTCTCAATATATACGGTTCATCAAGACTTATTTTACATTAACAATAAAAATTAAATTTAAAGGAAATTAAAAAAATAAGTCTTTTGAATAGTAGAATTGTTTTGAATTTTCCATGATTACATTTTTTCTAATAAAAAAGGTTAATAAAAGCAATGTGTATTCTTAAAAAGTTTTAGTGTCACTGAATAAGAAACTTTGAATGAACATAACTCAAAGTTATGCTATGATTCAGTAAACCTCTGAACTCCCAGCAAACTTTTGCTTCTATCACAGCAAAAATTTTAAGGAGAGTTTGAGGAAAAAGGAAGCTGTTGCTCAATTCTGGGTATGTGCCTACCTAACCTGTGGGGTGTAAAGAGATAGGTGAGGCATAATTGAGGTGACTGCTACATATTCACAAAGATGTCAGGAGGGAATGTCACTATTTTAATGTGATCAGAAGAAGGACCTGAAATGGAAGATCTATGAATTTCCAATGATAAAAAAAAGATATTACTTAATCTGTAGCTGCAGATGACACTATCAAGAGATAAGGACTGAACAGTAGAGATGAGAATGCAAACAGATACCTACAAAATCACCATGGGAATTGGGTATATGTGATGAGAGGAAATGTTTCAAGCAAAGGTTAATGGAGGAATTACAAAGTAGGTGTAGGGGAGCCAGGACTGGATTATAAGAGAATTTGATCACAGAGGTTAAAGACAGCTGACCAGATCAGAAGAGGATAAAATTCTGATTCTGTAGGAAGAGAAAATGAAAGAGCTGGAGGTCACTAAAGCAGACAATAGAGGAACTGACAAAATGCTGGAGGTAGCCTTGCATGGATTTAAGGTTGCTTTAAAATAAGGAAAGAGAGAATGCCTGAACAGAAAATGTAAATTAATATGTATTGACAGTTACAGAGATAGTTAGGGCTGAAAGTCGGAGTTTGGTTCTGAAAAGAGGAAACTCAAATCTGTGAGGTGAGGAGCAGAAAACAGGAAAAGGTTGAAGGTAAAAGGTGACTCAAACTGTAGTTGAAGTCAGAACATTGAAGACTAAGGAAGACAGTAGTAGTACAATGTAGCAACGTGCAACATTATAGACCTTGGGAAGAGTGGGGAAGCGGTCCAGTGGAAAAAGATCTTGGGTGCTGGTTGACACCCAACCTGCTGA